>NC_056743.1:1123746780-1123899280 GCF_019279795.1 Protopterus annectens
AAAGTCTCTACAGAAGGTATCAGGAAGAGTCCTTAAACCACAGCATCTGGTATTATCTGACCTTAAAACTAAATCTTTCCCTGCAGAACAAGCCTATGTTAAACAAAATCCAGAAAGTACTTATAGGAATTATTACATTATCACACAATCAACACAGTATGAAAAGCTGAGTTCATCTCAAGAATTTTTATAGAGGCTTCTGAAACAAGTGGGAGGCCATATTTGAGTTTAGAGAGAATAATAACTTTCCCAATTACTGCCCTAGTGTATTGAGAGAGAAAGGGGGATATTTTTTGTCCAAAAGAGTAGAGAGTGTATCTTTTTGTGTATGTTGTCCAGATGAATGTTGTCGTGCGAAGGGAACCTTGCAGAGTGCAAGATAATTGAGTAGAGAAACTTGATCTAACTGAGCATTATTGGGGTCATAGATTAGAGAATTTGGGGTTCTGTTAAGTTTTTATTTGGTGCTAAAAGGCATAGTTTTTGTTATTGAGGAGCTAAGAATCAAGTTTTTATTCTCAACACACTGGATAATAGTAGCAACTATGACTGTCTTTTTACTGAATGTTCCAAAATACTGACACTGGCAACTCTCAGAACAGGCACAAACAAACACAAGTCCATTTAACTCTTCCAATCCACCAGTTTTTACTAAATCTCAGTTTAACATTCCAATAGCAGTAGTAACACAAATGGAACAACAGGAGTCCTGCTACTACTGAAAAATGGATTATATTGGTTTACTGGTTCACTGAAGAATTCATTACCTTAACTCTTCAGATCACTGAAAAATAGAATGTCTTGCCTCACTAGATCGCAGAAGAATGGATTACCTTGCTTTACTGCATCACTGAACAAGGGATTACCTAGCCTCATTAGGTCACTGAAGAATAGATTTTTTTTTCCTTGCCTCATTGGTGCTACATTATAGAACTATCTGTGTTTCTTCACAAAGCATCACATCATACTGAGCAGCCTGCCAGATGGGAAAAAAAACATAATCTGACTCTTCTTTGAACTAAATAATTTTATATTTTTCATCTTTTAAGTAAATAAACGTCAGATTAATTGGTTTCTAATGGAAATCAAATGTCATTTTAAACTATTGTGATTTTGTCTGAATTGTCTATATATCTATATATCTATATATATATCTATATATATATATATATATATATATATATATATATATATATATATATTTTTTTTTTTTTTTTTTTTTCTGAACGGCACAGCATTCTGTCCTATTTGTCTTTCTGGTGTTTGTATATTCACACCAACGCATCACTCTATCACCCTTTCAATCACAAAAATGTTTTTGAAGACAATATGTTAATATCGATTTCCATAAGATGGCCACAGATTCATTAAACTGAAATGATCACATTCGCTTTAAAATGTCCCTTAAACAACAGAAACATATTGTCTGCTTTTAGTTCAGAGTACCTCTAATTCTGTTTGCTAGATTAGTCTAATCACAAGTCCTGCTGGAACAGATATCAGACTAGCAGGACCCTTCTTCTAATCCCCCACATGGAGATACACACACACTTTAGCCTGCTTCATTCTACTGATACCATCCCCATTCAGAGATCCCATTATTCCAACCCTCTCCTACTCAGTAGATCATCTCATCCCCTTTTGCACAGCAACACAATGCTCTTTAGTGAATATTGGTTGAATTACTCATCAATTACCTCAGCCTGTTTTAAAATGCCCTCATATTTCTTTCCCTGGAACTCCAGTCGGCCTATGTTGGGTTTCACTTCATATCTTTTGTTTTACTGACACACATTCTTGATAACCTTATCCTTTTTTTGCTTTCTATTTTTGACTGCAGGCTTGTAGAGTTTTACAAAATAGGATACCTGTAAAACAAAAGTTAGTAAAACCAAAGTAAATACGTTCTCTTTATCTTTACCTTCATCTTTGCCTTGCCCTAATTTTCATTTATTTATTTAACATTTGTTTACTGGGAAAGTGCATCTAGGAACAAGCCTATTTTCAGTGGAGGGCCGGGGGGAAACACTCAACATGCATGTCTTTTAGACTCTGTCATTCTAGCCAGCATTCTTAGCATCATAATTAGCTTCCTTCTCCTATCCTCCACCTCTCATCATCTTCTTACATACATCCATGTTGTCCTTATTTCCTCTATTATCTGTAAACCAGTCTTGTTTTTCCTTTTTCATTTGTTTCACTGTCCTTTACATTTTGTGTACCTTTTCTTTCCACACGGTTATTTCAGTTGGCATCACAATACTGTAGTGCGGTGTTGGAGTTGGGGGGTGTAGGTGGTGCTGCCCCCACTTGAGTTGGTTTGAAATACTACAGTGTGTGTTATGGAGAAATGTTGGCCAACTAGCTACTTTCCCTATGTAACACATTCACTGAAGTGAACATTCGATGAAGTGAACATCCACTGTTTTGTGTTTGATCAAAGGAGGTTCGCAGAAGTTACATACTAATGATATGCTTAAACATCTGTACTACTTATAAATACATAACATAAGAAAAAAAAAACAGTTGCTGATAAGTAAATAAATGTAGGAGGCCTTACTTTAAATAAGCAATGTAATAACAGCACTAAGCTAGTGATAAATTACTATGTACATTAATACAAAACAAAAGAAAAATGTTAAAAGAGGTAAAGGTACGTTTTAACCATGTTTGCAGTAAGTAGAAGAAATATAAAGAAAATACAACAGGAACATAAGAAATAACCACTTCAGGATATGTCAGATAGAACGTGAACAGTAGTTAGTTCTAGTCATTGTGTTTATCTAGTTAATAAGTTTCATCAAACTTTGCATGGAAATAATGAAGGATCAGTTATTCCATTCAAGCATATATTCCTCTAGCAAACAGAGTAATAATGTATCCACTGAAATAAGAAGGAAGGTCCGTTCCATAAATTAAGACTTGCCATACCAAACTACTTTACTGTTAGAATTTGAACACTTTATTTGGAGACATCGCTTTACTGAAAACTTTGCTGAGCCATGCCATGGGTGGAAAATGCCAGTCTCATATTTTATAGTATATATTTTCTTGCTTCAGAACAATCAACGAAATATTTCTAGGTAAAATACACCAACAAACTAATTATCTAATATTTTAGAAGTAGGAAATCAGAGAAATTAAGTTGCTTATTAATGTCTGAAGTTATACTTATTAGTAATAGTTGCATCAGCTGTTGCACTAATTGGCTTTTACCTGTTATTGCTGAATTCCATCTGCTTCATTGTTAATACATACATGCTTGCTGTATTGAAGTATTTTGTAGATATCCAGTCTTATACGACGGTATATAAACTATGCTTAGATGAGCTGCTAAGATTATTTTTTGTATTAGTAGTACCAAGAATGTTAATTACATATTGTAAATAATAAAATAATTACAAGGCACACAGAAGAGAGTGCCAGGGAACAAATTTGTTGACAAATTGAGTTTTCTTGTGACAGCAAATCGTCAGTTTCACACATCTATAGTTGTGCCCTGAAGTTACGTTTTTTTTTTTTTTTTTTTTACATCTTACATATTTACAACTGTATTCACATCTTGCTTTTGCAGTGTATACGCTTGATTTTGTAGAATAAAAAAATTCTGAAGTTAAGTATTTTAAAAATTCCAAACTGGGTTATTTGATTTTAAAGTCAATTAAAGCTTGTCAATCAGATGCAAGGTGAAACCTGTCACTATAACTTTCCTGCACTTCAGAACTTCATATAGGATGCATTTATTAAAAAAAAAAAATACAAAAATTACAGAGATCTGATTTAAAAGTTAACTAAGGCACCTGCAATAAGATGCAATTAAAGCATGTCACACCTAGCTTTCCCACACTTGAGAAAGTCATAAAGGGTAAAGGGTGCTGCACTTATTGTCTGATGTTCGCCATGAGTGATTTGCTACACTGAATGTAAAATACATGGATGCATGAGTTTTACACATATCCAAAACTTTATTTATGCCCAATCCAAAGTAAATGTTCTGCATTATATTAAATGTAATGTTAAATTTCTGAAATTCAGTTAAATGGTGTAGCATCCTTTTTACAAGTTTCACGAAGTGGTACAGCACAATTTGAGTGACTAAATGACACAGAATACTGACAATGCTACAACTTACCTTTTTAATGTTATATATTCGAATCAATACTCCACTCCCTCTATCATTGAGGATAGTTAGTTTCTCTGCCAGCTTCTGCTGGTATGCCATGACTCTAGACATGTTTGTGACAGAAAATAAAAATCACGTTATTCTTCTCAAAAAAAAAGTGATAAGCAAGCTACTGCACATTCAGTTATTGCACACCCCACCCCTGTGCACTGATCAGAGTTGCCTATCAAGTGACAGATTTCTACTAGTGCAGGCAGGCACACTGCAGACATGTGTAATCATAAGCTATAAAATGAAACCTTCCTATTGGTCAGAAGGAGTGGAGCAGGAAATGAAACCACAGAGCATAACCTTCTAAAGTACTTCCTTATTTCTCATTGTATCACTTAAAGTGTTCAATGAAACTTCTCTTTTCTGTATGTAGCAGTCTGTTGAAAACAAGCGTTTTATAGTTCCTTAAAGCTTGGAAAGGGTGCACATTTGTATGCAAAATGTATACTGTTTGACTAGCTTTATAAAGTCAGAATTCTTTTGAGATAGGGCCCTTTTCATGAGCCTGTGTGCTGGTACAGGTGACTTATTTAAAATAACATGTTTTATTTATTCTCATTCTTACGATTTCATTTTATAGATTGCTGATTTTAGTCAATTATTCAGGTTAATTTGAGAAATATCACCATGACGAATGGCTTGGTACATAATCTAAGGTAAAGCAGTAATGCTGCCTACAGAGAAGAGAAGTCAGAGCCCCTTTGGTTTTAGTAGTATACTTAAATGGCTGTCACAAAATTCTGCTCATCACAAAATCAATAATTTACATAGATCATTGTCTAACTCACCCTTACCAGAAAACTATTTCAATAGTGTACTGACTTGGCATTATTTATTTTAGTGTCAACTGTTCTGGCAAGTCAAAGCAAAAGTTTTTTTCAAGAAGACGCCACTGCCCTTCCTGTGGCTTCTTCTACAAACAAGAATTTTACTATAATGGAGCACGGGATCTAGAAAGCAGAAATGAAACTGCATAGTATTTGAAAAATATTACATTCCCCAAGACTGTCTGTTGAGGGTATTCTGAGGCCATGAACATTAACAACCCTTATATCAGGTTTTTTACTTGATGTTGTCATCTACAAATATTTTTATGACCAGCACTTCCTTTCTTAATAACTGCAACACCATTAGCTAGAAATTATCACATGTTAAATTAACTGTGGTTACAGTCTTACCTTTATCTCAACTAAGAAGTAAACCAGATGAAAAGAAAAGTATTTTCCAAAGATCAGTGTCGGGCCAAACCCAAAAGAGCAGGAAGAGGACTAGTGGTACAACAGGAAGTACGTCCTCCTCTGGGTCCCTTCTCTGTTAGTTGAAGCATGAATAAGCAGAAGTACCTCTGTATTACTGGCTCAAACAAAACGTGAGTCACTGCAAAAGTACTATGGTTAAAATTATTGTATCATACTCATCGTGAATATTACAGAAACACAGTTGTCAACCACAGTATGCAACCTAAATATGAATTACATAAACCACAGGAAGACTGAAACAGCATGCTGTGTGGGCTGCATCTCTACCATGCTGCACGCTAATGTGACACGCTGCACGCTAATGTGAATGAGAGGTGCTCAGTGACAAGATGAATTACACAGGCCAGGTTTTTATGTTATCATTTGTTTTGTTTGGTTAGTTTGATTTTTTTTTTTTTTTATACATTGGTGGAAATGGAAATAGAATCCATTAAGGCATTCATGAGAGAGTCAATTCATCCTTCCTCCTCTTCTTCATCTTCCTCTTCATCTTTTAATTTTTTCAGAGGTTCATATGTTTTTTAAGTACTAGGCTGGCTGCTCTTGTGGAGCAGTTTAAGCCTAGCCAGTTTCCCTCAGTGAGAGTAAAACCCTCTGCCTCTAACTTGTGAAGTAATCCCCTTAACCATTATGCCAACCCCCAATCCCCTCTTTTTCTCTTTCCTGTCTCTCTTATATAAAGACTTCATTTGTATAACTTTTCAAATGATTTTTGTAACACTATTCAAGTCTAAAACATTTCCTATAATTATCCTAACATGAAGAGGCTTAAAAGGGTCACAATAAGTGATTATCAGGATGCTCGAAGCACATGCCTTCTTAAAATATAATGCGGTGTGTGGAGAAATTCCATAGAGCATCTTCTGGCAGGACATTTATTTTTATTTATTTATTTATTTATTTAGTTATTTAACATTTGTTGACCAGGAAAGTCCGACTAGTTTTCACAGATCCTGTTTTCAGCAGAGGCCCGGGGAGAAATGCTCCAGAAGCATGTCTTTAGAATAATTTAGACATGCTAAATACTTCTAGACTAGGATCTCAATGTAACATAATATGCAACAGAGTGACATTTCAAGTACTGCCTTTAGTGTGGACAGCATAAAGATTTTACTAAAATAAAGCTGCAAATCATTGCACAGCTATAACAATACTGCATTTTTTTTTCTTTAGATGCTGCATATAAATAGAACACCAATCATACTGGAGAAAAATGTTGAAAGCGTATCCATCAATAATTATAATTTTCAGAAGTAATAAGCTGTATGGAAATAATTTGCTACAGAATCTGTAGATAACTTGGAAAAGGGTTACTCATTTAGTCTTATCAATTGGCCTGTGTACTGCAATTATAACTAGTCTACATATGTATACCATGCAAAGAAGTTTACAGTTTGAAGCTCCAAAGTTCAGTTTTAGGCACTTATATGGGTTTCTGTTAGATGCAACATTGCCTATTTTATAGTAAAAATGTATTCTTAGATGATGATTTCTGAATTTTCAACTCAATGGAGCAATAAGTATATATATTTTACCTATTATGATGGAACAGCTAAAGCGTGGGGAGTGTGCTATGCTACCTCTTCAGTTAAAAAAAATCTTTGTTTCTACAAAACAAATTTAGGGTCATCACACAGTCTGCTGTCTGTTTAAGAATTACTTTTAGATCATATAAATATTTTACTAGATGATATCAATGCACATTTTCTTGACTGACATGTTTATCTACACATTTGTGGATCTGATGGGACTGGAAAGAATCACAGATAATTATTTCATATAAAAGCATATTCAGACTTCATTTAGCAATATTCTAGAAATTATCATTTGCAGTATATTTTGCTGATATTTTTGTGAAATTCAGAAGAGCTTCCAGAATTCTAGCATGCGTTTATTTTGTCAAATACATTTTTAATGTATAAAACAAATGGTAAAGAACCCTTTACACTCTTTGATAAGGTGGCTACATCTATTAACTTTTGAAAAATAAACAAAAATATGAAAGGTAATAGGGTTTTGTGAATGACAAATTGTATCTACATGAACATATTTTCTAAATAGTATGTCATTTACATGTTAAACCTTAACATAAATTGAAACATAATATATTGCTTCAGGAAGCTTCATACTTTTACAGTATACAATCAAGGTTAATATATCAGATTATCATGAAGTTTGAAATCCTAATACTAATTATTTAATGAATTTATTTTATTTATGTATGTATGCATGTATATATTAATTTATTTTGTTATTGTTTATTAACTAGGAAGGTTGACTGGTTATGAAATCATCTTCAGCAACAACCTATGCCAATTAAAAAATAAACACAAAAAAAGTTAAGTATTGGTAACATTTCCTTCTTATGTTTTATATTACTCCATTCAGCATAATTAATATGATTTAAGAACATTTTGCACAAAGACAATTTCAGCAGTTAATTGTTCTGTTACTAAAGCAGGTCCATAGACGTGAAACATGTGAAACGTCAAACAAATGAACAAAAACATTTTGGATAAA
Organism: Protopterus annectens; assembly: GCF_019279795.1. NCBI lineage: Eukaryota > Metazoa > Chordata > Ceratodontiformes > Protopteridae > Protopterus > Protopterus annectens. The sequence goes on from NC_056743.1 coordinate 1,123,754,734, forward strand.
AGGGTTAATAATGTAAACATTACTTCATTCATTAATGTTCCTACACCTGCATTATCCTAGTCAAGTATGCAGATGATCTACATTCATTCCTAGCAAATGCAAACAATGGGCACAAAGCAGAGCATGCACGCACGCATGCACGCAGGCACGTACACACACACACACACACACACACACACACACACTTGCAGTATAACTCTATGTGCATTTCAAAGGTTCCTCCATTTAGGTATTGATAAGATTTTAAAATTTATCTTCAGAGAAGGCTCGCCAACTAAGAAACAGACCAGATAACCGAATATATCGCAATAGATTGCAGCCTCAAGACCTTATTTTCATAACTGTAAAATGCAGGCTTTACATTTTAGTAAGAAGAGGGGTTTAAAAAGTGCAAGCAGGTTATGTATTTGTGTAATTACATACACACATACTACCTGAACCCATGACCAAGCATCAGAAGACTTGAATTTCAGGTTTGTTAAGCAAGGGTAGAAAGGTCCTGCCTAGCCAATATCAAACTATGTGTAAGCAGGAGCTTCACAGAAGTTACCCCAAGGTAGAAATTTAAGTGCTGTTTATTATGTGGCATTTTATAGATGGGAAGATGAATGCTAGACTGCAGTAGCTGTTTTGAAATAAATGTTTACATTAGAACAGTTGTTAATAAATAAACAGAAAATGTTGGTTTAGCTAAATTGGTTGTGTTAGACTACTGAAAATATAGGGTATAGGTGGTAATTGGAAGTTTCTGAGTCAGCATAAGGTAGTAGTTATTACTGAGAAGTTTGTGTGTAAGCAGGGAGAGTGAAATGTAGATGTGGAGATTCATTGCATATTAATTAGAATATAACAATGCTGCCTTCAGGTTAATAACCATGTCATGACTGGCTGTTATACTTTCTACCTCTAACATAGGAGTCAGGTCTGTTTTTATGTTAAGTTGTAGTTTGTGTGGTACACTTAAAAGGAGCTTGTTCCAGAATTAGAGACATGGGTTGCATTAAAATTGTACAACTCTGTACTTTAATGTTTAATTTTTAACAATATCTTACTTGACCTAGTGTTAACCAAATGTGAGTTATACTTTAAAAATAAAATCTTGAGTAAAATTGAGTCACTCTGGATTTAAAAGCATGATAGAAATCATCTGACAAGTTCATATGAAATTAAAAACGGCAGCAGGATGTTGGTCCATTCTCATAATGCAGTTCTTCAACTTTAAAATTCTTACAGTTAAATATTTTTTACTCTTTTTCACTATCAGTCTCAGTTTGGATATATATTTTTAATTAAATAGGAACAGAAGGTTTCATTTTATTCAAATATAAGCTTCTCTAAGATTTTATAGAGTGATATTGTTTTACTCCAGACATTGCCTTTACCACAGATGATAAACTGTAAACTGTTATGTTGCTTATGAGTTGTATAAGCTCAGCCATATACATTTACATGTAATTGTATTCTAACACCCATTTGAACACTGAAATGTATATTTTGTGTGATGTACCACCTTTTCTGCTCTTTGAAGGAATCCTGCAACATTATTGCATTTGATAGGAATGGGGCAATGTACCCTGCTTTTATTATTATTATTATTAGAATGCTTTTTATTGAAATTATCTTTGTGGCTCTGTCTCTCTGTAGTTCTGTTGTGTTCCTTGACCACTCGGCTCTCACCTACATCCAGTGGGAAGCAGTCATTACGCAATACACTGTACTTCAGCACCCTGGACAGCTCAGTGCTGAATAGGCAAGAGAACGAAGCTGCATCGAGGATTCCCTCTTTTTACTTTTTAGCTTCTAAGTAAAATACAACAGTAATTCTGTATACAGGATTATTGTTATATTTTACTTAAAATGTATTTCTAATAAGTCAGTAACAGAATCAACAAAACCAACCTCCAATGCTTTTCTGAAATCAGCTTGTCTGTGATTCTTTTTCAAAGTTCTCACTCTTCTTCCTTATTTTTTAATTTTAGAGCAAATCAATAAAAAGCATTCGTTATTAAAAAATCTTTTTGATATATATTTTTATTAATATATTATTTTATTTAGACAGATACATTTTAGACTCTACACCAGAAACTAATACTCTAAATATAAGATGTGCCAGGTCTGACAGATGAAGTACACCACTAGAAATAATTCACTCTTTTCATATTTTACACAAGTACATTTGCTTTGTTTTCTATCATGCAACAACCCAACCTTATGTACCTTATATTTATATGACTAAATCAGTATTTTGTTTTGTAGGACACCTAAATTAAATAAGCTGTTGAAAACTTTTAATGAGTACTAATATATGATATAAACAGGTCTATATTACTTTGCCAAAGGTTCATTTCCGCGAACCTTCTTTCATTGACCCTAATATAGTGAACATTCTGAATGTTCACTTCAATGAACAACTTACCCAGGGGGAAGGAACGAGTTGGCCATCATAAGGAATTTGGCCTTTTCCCACTGTAGTGTGATTTCAAAGTTGGTATATACTATATAGTTAGAGGGTTGTGGGGGGGTCCACATGGATGGAGTTGAAATACTGTGCTTTGTGTGATGGTAAGAATATTGGGCAACTCATTCCTTTACCTGGGTAAATCATTCATTGAAATGAATGCCCATTGTATTAGGGTCGATGAATGAAGGTTCGCAGAAATGAACCTTTGATGAACTAATATAGATCTGATATAAATTATTCAATCTAAATACAAAGTAGCAAAGACTTGCTCAGAAAAGAAGCTGTATAAAAACAATGATCTCCCATTAAAAATATCCATACTGATTTTGATCTATGAATAAGGATCTACTGTACCTATATATGAGATCCATACATACCAAAGACAACTTAGATCCATACATACCCAAGACAACTTATATAAACAATGTGGAAAGATTTTTGAGAGATGCCTTCTATATGGGCAGACCTCTTCATTTCCCATAATGAGAAACAGAGTATAAAGGATTAGTCCATTTAACATCACTACAGTTAGAAGATCTAGGAGACTTCTCTGATACCCTCCTTGTGGAAGGAATACAGATTTCTTGTTGAAGTTCCCAGTAATTTATTCAGTTATGTAGGTAATTGGACAAGTGTTCTTGTTCTAATACATTACATTCAACAGGTCACTTATTTAAAGGTAGTTACAGACAATGGTGGGAGGGTCCATGGGAACTAATTGGAAGAAAATCTGGGAGATGAAAATACAGGGAGCCAATATTAAAGCTTAGAGGTTTGTCCCTTATTTGAATATTCCTGAAAGACCCATGAGGGTTTACCAGCTCAGCAGAGTGTGGAACCTCTGGACTAATCCTTTATACTCTGTTTCTTGTTAGTCCTGTCATACTCTGAGTCACAGGTGGGATACTAGATTTCACTAAAACCCTCTGAATTACCTGTGTCTTCATTCTCCATAATGGAGACTATATCCCTTGTACCACCCTTAGTCATTATTCTTATAACAGACTCAGTGCACTACAATTGGAAGAGTAGTGCCTACCATGGTTTGCACATATGGTCATAGAATTGTGTTATTTTCAGTTACACAGTGTCAGACTTTCCAATAAACAGATATCACCCCTCTTTATTATCGAGAGTGATGGAGTGATTTGTTCTATGACTTACTTAACAAGTATGCCAGGTCAAAGTAGTATGTCTGGCATTTTTGGCTAGATTTTGAACTTCCCTTGTTAAGGCTTTGATCAAATTATTTGGATTATCATACTTCAAGAGATTTACTGAGTAAACTTGAAGTGGTTTAACAGTGCTGTTTAAAATATTCTCAGAATATTAATTGTTACCACAAATAATATGTTATGATATTTTAAGTGATACTTTAACAACATAATTGGAATTACTTTAATTGCTGGTCAGAGTAATACTGTTCATTTTCAACCAGGAATTGTAAAAAGGAAAATATCTAGCAATCAATTTATCTCTGACAAGTGCACCATTTTAATCAAACTGCTGCAGTCCTCAAGTGCGTTTATCTGCATTTATATTATGCAGTATGATTGTTTTTAATTTTCACTAAACTAATCTACAGGATCTTCATAATATTTGTCTTTTTTTTTTTTTTTTTTTGCTATGGCTAATTTTTGAAAAGAGAATAGTTATTTCTTACAGGTCAGATATTAATCTGTCATTATATGACAATATTTTATTCCCAGGAATCTTTTTGCAGTACTTTGTCTGCAAAGATAATAGATTGTAGATAAAAAGAGTTTTTTTTTCGATAATTGATCTGTTTAGAGGCTTGAACAGTTCTGACAATATATGTGCACCAAGAGAAGCTATTGATCTAAAACTATGGCCCATATTTCTACTGCAGTTGCTGTAATTTTTTGTTTAAAAGTAAACCTATTTGAAATTGTAGAGCCAACAATCTTTATTTTGGTTAGCTTTGGTAGGTTACTACCATATAACATTAGAGGTGGAACAATTAATACATCACCAAAACTAACTATAATGCATTTGCTGGGAATAAAATCTCAGCCTCAGATTATTGTACAATACATTGATTTTTTTTTTTTCTAATGAACTTTCATGTGATGTTCTGAGCAAATGATCTTTCTTAATTTATAATTATATATAAATTATTTTAATCCAGATAATAGGTTTGGAAAGGTCTGGTCCTGCTACACTGATGTACACTTTTTATGCATCTGTGTATTCTGTTCTTAAATAAAATTTATAATAGTTTATAAAATACAATATTAAGCCATGTTTTTTAAGTAACCCTTTCTGTTTTTTTCCCCTCTATAATAGTAGTTTATTAATAACTGATCACCTGTTGTGAAATTTCAGAATTTAAAGAGGTATGCCTGCTTGTGATAACAAAATTATATACATGCTATCATAATCTGAGTCTAAAGTAGATTCATTATTACAATGTGTACTATATTGACTGGACTTATTTCTTAGTATTACACTCTATCAGTTTAACTAACTGCTCCAGATGGTTACAAGTTACAGAAAAAAGTTGTTCTCTGAGACCATATCTTATTTCAAAACAAAATGCAAAGTCACTCAATAAAGGTCATAGTAATACAAAATAAAATACTCTAAGAAAATAAATAAAACTCCAATTAACATGGCTGAAAATGAGCTATAAACTTTAATAAAACAAAAAAGTGAAATAAAAAGTAAGCACTTTTACAGATACTCCTGCTTCTTCAGACTATATAAAAAAACACTAAAGGAAGGGCATTTAAAAATCCAACAAGGTCCAATCATTGAAACACATGTAGTCAGTTGACTCATGAATGAATCAACCAATCAAGTGTTCACTATGGGCCAAGCCCCCAAAAGTGTAATTTAATGACATAGGAGGTGGGATTTCAACACTGGCTTCAATGAAGCCATCCCATTCAGTCCTGGTGGAAGGTGTGCTTGTAAAAGTAGCATCCAGAGTAGCTCACTGCATTATGTTATATTATTCTGATCTCTAACCTGCACATTCAGTGAAGTCAGCTCCAGCGCAAAAAACTTGAACAAGTGATCACTACCTTGTTCCAGTACATGCTTGGCCAGGACATTAGTTGCTTTCTTTTTATTTATATAATTTATATGCTCCATGGCACTTTCTTTTAGCATGTGATTCATTTTGCCAACATAGAAGGCTCTGCAGACAGTATAGTATGCATAATAAATCAGATCTTTATTCTTACAGTCAGCATAAAAGTATCTCTATTATAAAACCAGTACTGGGTTGCAGAAATGAGGTGTTTGTTAGAATTATTTACATGCTCTACAAGTGCGGCATTTAAAAGTCCCTTTTCAATCAGAGTGAACTGTAGTCTCGGGTCAAGTTATTGCAACAGCATAATTGTTGTTTAAGGGAAAGGTTATTCCTAAAACAAAACCTAGGAGAGTCATCAATAACCTTTCTGATGTCAGGGACAGCTTGTAAAATAGACCAATTATTTTTCAAAATATTACATACTATGTTCACATCACTTGAATAGGTGAAACAAACCCTAGTCTTATGACGTGCACCAGAAGAAGTATCGTGCCTGAATCTATAACCAAAGAAATCACCAGAAGGACCAATGGAAATCATACTGTTTTATTACCAAGTTGAGCACTTTCATCAATTCAAATTGACTTCATCAGAACAAGAGGTACAAGCAGCCAAGCTTTTAAATACACTGAAAACATTGTCAATAGGTTAAAATCACACCAATCACTGTCCTTTACTTTAAATAAATTAATAAATTAATAACTAATTTTACCAATCTTACTTAAAGTGTAAAACATATATGTTAAGCTTTTTGTTAAACATTTTGTTAAAAGACCTGTAAAAATATAACAATAAAATAAAAACTTTATAAAGTTGTAAGAATGTCAATGTTACTTTATATTTTCCCAGCTTTTTCTTTTAAGGCTGGTGCAATAGATATAAAATCATTCAAACCAGGATGTAGTTTAGCAGCCAACCTCAATTGCCACATGAGTTCTCTTTTGTTCAAAATATTCTTCCAATCACCACCCCTAGGGTTTATCTGAATAACATCCAGGATACCAAATATGCCTCCTTTTAGGCCTATAGTGGTGGCGGGAGGATCACAAACCCACAACTTGGCAGTATTTGGAGACAAGATGGTCAAACATGTGGTGGAAGGGATACCTCACTTTATTAAAGATTCATAGGAATTCTTATGTCAAATTAAATTGGACCTCTGGTCATCTGGGGTCAGTTTCCTGACTATTGATGTTCAGGATTTCTTTTCCTATATCTCTAGAAAAGAAGGGCTTGAATAATTTGAAGAGATGTTGTTTACTTCTTCCAGTTTGTCCCCTGAACAGGTTAATCTTGTTTGTGAGATCATGGCCCTGGTTTTAGATAATAACTATATTTTCTTTGAAGGTCAGTATTATCAACAGATAAAAGGGGTCACTATGGGGGCAGCTTGCGCCCCCATATATGCAAATATTGTTTTACTAGGGTGGGAAATAGAACATATCTTCTGAAGTAGGCATTATTCTGAGATTTTATTACATAGTAGGTTCTTGGATGATGTTTTTATTTTGTGGAAGGGAGACAAAGTTAATATTCCGAGTTTTATTGAATATTTAAATAGCACTACTACCTTTTTGAAATTTACTTATGAATTTCATGATAGTGAGATACATTACTTGGATACTACCATATCTAAAGTTAAAGATGGTTTTAAATCCAAGGTATACCATAAGAAAACTTTTTGTAATGCATACCTCCACTTCAATAGTCACCACCCCCTTTTTCAGAAAACAAGTGTTGTTAAGGGGAAGGACATTAGAATTGCTCGGATGACTTCCCACAAGGAAGATGTTATTAAAGAGTTTAAAGTTTTAACCAACATGTTTGTAGAGAGAGGTTATCCCATTGAGTTGGTGGAAAATATTTTGCAAGGAATTCTCAATGAATGGGGTTTAAAATATAAGCCACTATTGGGTAGGGGCCTTTTTGAAACTCTGAACAATGATACAGGTAAAAATGTTGAATTATCAGGTAAATTTACCCAAGCTTGTGTTGTACAATATAGCCTCTTATATAGTGGAATAAAAAACATTTTAAACATGAATTAGAGTATTTTCAGAACTGACAATGAAATATTCCAGGCAGTGGGGGAGAGGCCCTTGTTTTCTACAAAAGTGGGATGCAATCTGAAGTTAACATTAGAAGGTAGTTCAATTGGCAGAAGCCACATAAAAAATGAAGGTACCAAAGCTTGTGGGTGTTGCTGACAGTGTAGTTTCATTATACAGGCAAATAGTGTGGTCTTAGATAACAGGACTAGGGATACAGTGTTTTTTAAGAAGGGTAATTGCCTTACCAACAGGATAGTATACCTGGCTAAGTGTAATGCCTGTGCGGGGTATTATGTCAGAAAGACTGAGAGGGCTTTCAAGTCCAGGATTTATGAACATTTGTATGACATAAAAAATGAAAAGGAAACCAATGCCTTGTATAGGCACAGTAAAGTGTGCAATAATTTCTTTGGTTTCAAATTTGGTATCCTGGATGTTATTCAGATAAACCCTAGGGGTGGTGATTGGAAGAATATTTTGAACAAAAGAGAATTCATGTGGCAATTGAGGTTGGCTGTTAACCTATATCCTGGTTTGAATGATTTTATATCTAGTTCACAAGCCTTAAAAGAAAAAGCTGGGAAAATATAAAGTAACATTGACATTCTTACAACTTTATAAAGTTTTTATTGTATTGTTATATTTTTACAGGTCCTTTAACTAAATGTTTAACAAAAAGCTTAATATATACATGTTTTACACTTTAAGTAAGATTGGTAATAAGTTATTAATTATTAATTTATTTAAAGGAAAGGACAGTGATTGGTGTGATTTTAACCTACTGATAATGTTTTTGGTGTATTTAAAAGCTTGGCTGCTTGTACCTCTTGTTTTAATTGATGAAAGTGCTCAACTTGGTAATAAAACAGTGTGATTTCCATTGATCCTGCTGATGATGATTTCTTTGGTTTTAGTGCTGGTCTCTACACCAGTTTTGCCACTATTCTGGTTCATTGTGCCTGAATCTCTCAGAAAAGTACAGTCTTCCATCACTACCCCTCATACGAAGTACCTCATTCATGCAACATTCAGTTTCATGTAATTTATATCCTTGAGCTAAAAATTCATAAAGTCCAAAAGCTGGAACCAGATCATTGTCATCATCATCATCATATAGCCTCATTATCTGCAGGAATTGTCCCTTCATAACATTTCTAGTAATATGACCAAGATGCATACTGGTTCTGTGTAGCAGGGTATTTCTTCTTACAAGGTTTCCTGTAGAAATGAGTGTGGCAATGCCCCAGTGCTCCCTTATCAACTGTAACACTGAGGAAGTCTATACTTCCATGAGAAAAGCAATAACTAAACTTCAAAAAGTCAGTTGTCTTGTGTAAAAAAAAATCAATAAATCTATTCAAGCTCTGTTTCTTTCTATATGAGAAAGATATCATCCACGAATCACCTGTAGAACAGGATATTCCCCACAAAAACATTATTATGTAATACATACTCCTGTTCCCAGCATGCAAGGACCAAGTTAGCATAAGTGTTAGCACATGCCATGCCCATCGCAACTCCTGTCTGTTGGATATAAAAGTCATTACTGAAAACAATTATTTTCGAGTACAAGTTCAATTAATCCACATAGCAAATTGACCTTACTCAATGGCCAGTCAGTATTGTTACCAAGGAATCACCTCACACAATCAAATCATTGGGTTTCACTGTAAACAATAAAACTATATCTAGTGTGACAAAAGCATAGTAATAATTTCCATCATATTGATCATACCAAGAAAAAAGTTCCTCTGAGAGAGACTTAGTATCTTTAAGTATGGTCACTGTCTTATTGCATGCAGGTCTAAGAGTCTTCTCTATGAAGATTGATAGAGAGTCTGTGACCCAGCTGAGCTGTATACAATAGGATGCAGGTGGCTGCACAGGGTCCTTATGTACCTTAGGTAAGCCATATAGTATTGGAACATTGGGATGTTCAATATAATCTTATTTCCCCATATAGAAGACAAGTTTACATTCTACAATAGTAAGTGATAACCATACACATGCATATTACAGTCTTAGCCATAAAGCAAGGAAGCATGATACGAATATGAAGCAGTACTCAAAAGAAATGTAATGTCACTTCAAATAACAATTTGGTTAAGTATTTCTTAATTTCCTTTAAATAATTAAGTGGAATAAAAAACAGGCTTGTTTTTAATATGTAAACATCCTCTTCTGTTATCATTTCTAATGTATGCACTGATAAGCAATATACCCTCTTAGTTCAAGCTCATTTGACTTATTGACAAACAAACCAGGTCTTGGTACTGGTGAGCACTGTAATACCTTTCAAGAAAAAAATAGGATTTCTAAAATAGCCAATAAATTATGAAAATTCCTGAATTTTAACAGCATCATGTTCATCTTCCATTGTGATTTAGGATCATGATTTAGATTTTAGATTAGATCTATTATATTAAAAGTCAGTACCAAAAAGAAACACAATCAGTTTACTGAATGTCTCTATCGGCAATGTAACCCCCCCCTCCCCCAAGTTAGGTACAAATAATCATTTCAAAAATGCAGTTATGATTTACATTTATATGTTTCTTCCTACCATGTGACAGTGATTTTATTGTCAAAACACAGTCTGGATTGTGAGGGCATAGGTTAGAGGTGCTTGGGAGCCAGGAGAGACAGTAACATATAAATGGCAACAGGAAATGGGTGTGATATATGTGTTACTTGGGTAGGATGTCAGGGATGGGATTACTGGAAGGGTACACGGAGTCGTGAAAAATGTCCTTCTGGGAGATAGATAGCCACTGTGAGCCCATTTCTATCTTCTGGTGTTACTTTGCTGTCAAGAAGGGCCAGAGGCCAAGGACACCAATGGTGTGTATATTGTTCTATTTGGTGATCTTGGCCTGTGGTAACTTTGCTGGTGAGAATATGAGGGATCACGAACTCCTGCAGTAGGGATGGTGTGCTGGTACATGACTGTACCTGGATAATGATCACTGGGGATAGGTTCCAGTCTTGGAGGTCGGTATGCCACCACCTATGGTGGATGGTGACAGAATGTCTGACAGTTCCAGACATGCATGTTGAGTATGCCTCCTGGGAATTGCTCACATTCATGACTGCCTCATGCTTGTATCCTATCGTGTCCATGGACAGCACTGCCAGTCTGAGAAGACATGATGGCACTAGTATTCATTATAATCATGTGTCTCACTATAAATCTCACTGTAAAGATCACTTCACAATGTCTAATTTCCATGTCCTCACATATCCAGGTGGCATCATAATATGTAAGACAACTACCAGCTCCATTAAGGATGCATGGCTACAGACAGTCATAGGTTCATAGGTCCATACTAAGCTAACTGCCCTTGCAAGCCACTTTAAGCCTAGCCAATTATCCCTTGTGAGACTCAAACCCTGCACCTTGTGTTTGTAAGGCAAACACCTTAACCATTAGGCCACCCTCCCAACCCCACAGATTATACTGCTGCACATCTGATGATGAATGTCCAGGTTTATTAACTCACTAGGTACTCACTACACTCACTATAGGTAGTTACTATGCATGCACTCTAGGAGACCTTTAAGACGCCTAACCCACTTTCCCAGTTTCCCTAAAGGACTGCGTGATCAAGTGACTTGTTCAAGGTCACACAGTAATTAAATGAAAGCTGAGAGAAATCAAATCATCTACCAAAGGAAGCAGCTCATTAACAGCTCATAGTCTTAATTCTCTGTGCTAACTAACAAATGCTGTTGGCCTATGGCAAGTATGTTCAAGAGGAGGCAGTGAAGCCACAGTCTAGCTACAGCTGTAGAATTGCTGAGGCTCTCATCTACAGGAGATTCTTACTTTGCAGGAGATAGTATATGCTCAGCCAGTAAACCTATATGGCATCCAGTATCTTTAAAGACAGAGCTGGGTAATAGTGTGTATGGAAATAAGGCTCCTGCATGGTGCATGAAGGAGAAAGATATCTTTTTAGCTGACACACATGTCTGGCAGTAGCTTCTGTATCCATACGAGACCATTCAAAAAAGTGGATTCTTCAGCATGACCTAAGCCTCATGCTAACCAGGGTTACAGGTATCCAGCAATCTGGCAAAAAGCACTGGTAGCACCATGATAACCTGATGTGCCACTATCCTAAAAGTTTTCGGGAGTGGAGAGATGAAGTTCAAAGGCAGCATTTAGACATATAACGTGTTTTTTTTCTTCAGAAAAAAAATGGATAGGCCTCAAGGAGATACTAATAGCCCTGCACTTATCTTTCAGCTCTTCAGAAGATGCATCCTAATAGGGTAAGGTGTCACAGGAAGTGGGACAACTGACTGCAAGAGGGTTCTGTAGCATCATTATCTGACTTAGAGTTCAGTGTGTTTCAATGAGTCAAACGTATCACACTTTTCCTGCTGTGCTTCTGCATAGGGCCACCTAATGATGAAGAGGAAGATTAACAGGCCAAGTACCTTCACTGCTCCCTCTATCTACTGTGGGTCTGATGGTGGACTATGGATGGTTGACAGAAGTGGGGGTGAAGACTCCTTCTCAGGTGGGCACCCATGGACTACCACTTTTTGATCAACTACAGCTACAGCAGACATCTGATGCTACAATGGATGATGGAGTCAAGTGTAAGGCTGCCCAGTGTATTGACCAGATAGAGAGCCACCTTTGGAAAATAGGAGATTTTCCAGGGTAATGGACCATAACTACAAGGTAACTAGATGATCTAGCAGCATCTTAGAGTGCCACATGGGTTAATCAACTAGCAAACATTCTACATAGCTAGATTACCAGGCTACTCTGGCATGCCCATGACCAACACCCCACACTTTCCCTTTTGCTGGTGTGACCCCCCCCCCTTCCTAGTGTTTCTTGCTACTTAATGTGTGCATGTCCCAAACCTCACTAGCACCATTTGGCCATCCTATATGTGTACATGTCCAACTCTTGTCATCCCATCCTTCTGGGTGCAGAACCACCCAGGTTTGTCTGTACTGTTTGTCTGTACCATTTAATGTTTGTTTGTGTATGTACACTATACAATTCTCTATTTTCACACCCAACATTCCCTTGCATACTATGCCCCTCAATCATTCCTTCTTCATATAAATAAATGGGGTTCTGTCCACAAAAAAATATAACCTACCTTCCAACCTACTCACCTGGCCTATTTGATCCCCTTATGTATTTCCCTCTGCATGCTCTTCCCCCTTTCATAGTGTCCTAAACACCCTCTTTTGTTTTCTAATAATAATAGTGGTTATGGGATTTCAATCACTTTTTGATCAATAATCATACACTACATTTTGTAGCACTTACTGGGGCAAAGTTCCACATACTGACATGAACGATCACTTAAACTGTAAATCCCTTAGATTTGCTATATTGCTGCATTTTACAAAGTGAGCTTGGAGAATCAGAGATTCCCATTGGAAATGTAAATGATCCAATGCATAAGCTATAAAACATACAGAACAATAAGAAAATTAAAACATTGTTTCAAACTCATGACCAATACCCTTTTATTAAAACCGTAAGCACTTTTATTCCTGCCAACATGTAATGAACTTCATTAGACCCTTTGATGAAGTGTTTGGCATGATCTTTGAGACAATTTTGTTTTCTTATTGGAAATTTGCTATTCCAAATGGGGAAGTTAAAGCACAGAGGGATCCTGGTAAAAAGAAGAATGTTGATTTCAGAATGGAATCAATGCACAGAGACTAAAATCTTTTGCTGAAGCCTCCATTTCATTTCCTCTTGTTAATCGAAACATCCACATTTAGTGAGCTAGAAAGATAAAGTAAACTAGAAAAATAAATAAAAATAAATCTAATGAAAGTGACTGCTTCAGCAGCAGTTGCAAGGACCTGCCCCTTCCTTTTTTCTCCCTAGCCATGGGTCTTGAAATGCCATCATTAAAAAAAAACTGGTTGAATGACTAAGGAAAAGCTTGATTTGTATTCACTGGGAAATAGGATTCCAAACAGAGAGCTGGAATCCTGTATCAGTGCAATGATCTACCTGTGTTTTGTGCTTGAAGTATGACTACGATCTGCTTCCTAATTCATAGTTTCAGTCAACCATGCAGCTCTTACCCCCTTGTGAAACCTTTGCTTGATGTGTGCTATGTGCAGAACGATGCTGCCAGTATAGCGGATGGGACTGCATGAGACTGCTGCTTAGTGCCGTTCTCATTAGGGAAACATGGCATAGAGGTTGGAATTCAGGCAGTCATAACTAAATGAACAAATCTGTATCTAATCCTCAACCCATACTGTGTAATAAGTCCTGTAATACAGATTAAGAAGATCACCCTAAAAGTGAAAAACACATTTCATCACACTTTCAGACCATTCTGCATGATAACATAAAATGTGACAAACACAAAAACTAAGAGTTTCTCAATCCCTATCCTGATAATATCAGACTCAGCAAATCCTTATGATCCACAAGGTTGTACAGGATACTTCATTCCCCCACCCAACATAAACAAACTTGCACACAAAGACTTCAGTATCATGGCCTCAAACTCAATGCCAAAAAGTGCATTGTCATCCCTTTTGGTAAAAACTCTGTACTCATGAACTACCACATAGGCGGTAGTCTACTTAACACCAAAAGTGTGATAAGAGGCCTTGGGACACAGGTGGATAGTAGTCTCTCCTTTGATAATCACATTCCCGCAGTAGTCAGGAAATCCTCCTACGTGGCACACCTCATCACAAAAGGAAAAAAGAGGTCATTGGTCACCTCTACGCAGCACTCTTTAGACCCATTATAGAGTACAGCGCCCCTTTTGGTATGTACCTCACAAGACATCTGCAACAACTGGAAAGGCCACAGAAATACCTCACAAAGGAGATTACCAGCCTCAGATGCCCTACGCAGACCGTCTCAAAAAACTCCAGTTTTACTCTGTCACATATCGCCTACTCAGAGGCGATCTCTGCCTAACATACAAAGCTATGTCAAACCCAGAGCTGTTGGACATGCTCCAATTAAAGAAATCCCAATCTCTCCATTCTACACGTTCTAGGGACCTAAACCTTGTCACCACAATAAAATGAAAATGCTGGAGGAATAGATTCCTGTCTCAGAGACTTTTCATACTCTGGAACAAATTACCTATCTATATCAAACAAAGTACTCTTCAAGAAAAATCTTGATGATTGGATGGGAGATAGGAAATTTACCCCGGGGATCACTTCTGTGGCTCTGCTTGACAGGGGCGCAAGAAAATAATTTTCTTGGGTGGCAAAAGCCAGGGTACCCGTGGCTAGGCTTATATAGGCCCTAGGGCCAATAAACTAGTACTTACCTATGAACCTATGAATCATCAACAGGAATTCTGATTGGTGGCAGACAGAGATCATGTCAATACACACACTGTCAAATCAACTCAGCAAATTTATTTATTTATTTATTTATTTATTTTACATTTGTTGACCGGGCTAGTCCAACTGGATACATGTCCATTTTCAGTAGAGGCCCGAGGAGAAAAGCTCCACTGTATCAGTCTATGGTAACAAACTTAAGAAAAAAATATGTACAAGAGTTTAACTAAAACTACTAAGCAGGAGTTAGTAACTAATTAGAATACAGAACAACAGAAAAGCAATTAGTGTAACAAGAACACACAGCAATACGATCAGTATTATAATACAAAATAAAAATTTTTTAGCATCTTAGAGGTGATAGGGGTAAAACATAAGCAAAGTAAGTAGTTGTAATAGGAGGTAAAATCATAAGAAAGAGGAAGTCACAAGCTGAATAGAGTCAAGGGAAAAAGAAATTGAGGTGGTGGGAGGAGTGGTATCAGCTAGATGGAGACAAGGCAGAGTGAGAGAAGGAGAAGTACTACTTATCTATATGATGGGTTTGTACAGTGCAGATAGAGGTGTTTGGAAGAGAGGTGGAAAGATGTGGAAGTAGAGAAAGAGAGTCAGTCAGGGGAAGAGCAAGGGCAGAGCCAATGTGATTTGAGGTGGGTCTTTAAATGTTTCTTGAAGAGGGGTGTTGAGGTCAAGGTAGTAAGTTCACAAGTGAGCTTGTTCCAGTGTGTACCCACAGCATTTGAGATTTGAAAGGGAGTCACCTGCTTTGTTCTGAGATTTACATGTGGCTACTAGAAGTTTATTAGCTGAGCGTAGGTTAGAGCCATTTTTATAGGGGGAAATAAGAGCACTAAGAATAGGTGTATTAGAAGGAAGTGGAGTATCCTGTGGGTAATAGTCAGTTGTTGGAGTAGAATGAGATTTTGCAGTTCAAGCCAACCTAGCTGTCTGAGATTTAAGCAATGATGAGTCCGATATGGGGCACTTGTAGCAAACCTGACAATGTTGTGGTAGGATGAGGCTAGTTTTGATAGGTTGTTTTTGATAGGTTAATAAAGGTTGGAGAGGCATACAGTAGTGTTGAGATGAGATGTGTTTGAGCTAAGGATATCCTAGTCTCTGGTGTGAGAAATTGTTTAAGTCTATAGAGTGCACCTATTTTTTTGTTAACTGTTTTTATTGTTAAATTGATGTGAGCATCAAAGTTTAGTTGATTATCTATTGTCACACCAAGCAGTTTTGTAGTGCTGTCGGGTGATATAATTGTGCCATTGTTAGAGACAATAGTAAAGGAAATGGGATGGACTTATAAGTTGGAGTAATCAATAGTAACTTAGTCTTTTTAGGATTAAGGAGGAGACAGATGTGTTTGAACCAATTTTCTGCTGCAGTAAAACATTTTGGGTACATGAATGTAGTTCAGCAGGAGACATTGCAGTGCAGATGAGTGTAGAGTCATCTGCATACTGAATGCAAGTGGAGGATGGGAGGGAGGTATTCAGATTATTAATAAAGATGGAGAAGAGGAGGGACCTAGAATAGAGCCTTGTGGGACTCCAATGGAGACTGGGAGCTGGGAGGATAAATGACCATCCCAGAGTACTGCTTGTTGTCTATTTGACAGGTAGGAGTTGAACCACAGAATAGCCATTGTGTCAAGAGAAAGGGATTTAAGCATATCAATCAGGAGATGGTGATTTACCATATCGAATGCTTTTGAGAGGTCAAGAAATAAGGCAGATGAATATAGATTATTGTTGCGATTTTTGTTGATGGTGTTGTTGGACACATCGTTCCATAATTTTAGCTAGAGGAGAGAGTAGAGCTATAGGACGGTAGTTTGAAAGTTCAGTTGTATTTCCCCCTTTATGTAAGGGGATGATATGGGAGATTTTCCAGAGAGATGGAATAGTGGATTCGGTTATGGTTCTGTTTATTAAGATGGAGACTGGGAATGCTAGTACCTTTGCAGCTAGCTGCAGATACTCTGCTGGCAGTTTGTCTGCTGAGGGGGTACAAGGTTTAAGTTTTTGGAGTTGGTTGTGAATGAAGGCTGTGGATACTGTGTTGAACTTTAAAGAGGGTATTTTATTATTAGGAGGGTTGAGTTCAAGGGCTGTTGGTGGAGTTAAGGTGTTGGCAAGAGAGGTGACTGTTTCTGAGAAGAAGTTATTTATGATGTCAGCAATTTTATTAGGAGGGTCTGAGTTAGGTTGGGGTGGGTGTTTTGGAGTTTCCAGGGTATAGGAGTTTCTTGATTCCAGACCAAAATTTTTGAGGGTTCTGTTGGGGGTTTTGTTGAAATTTAAAGTTGAAGTTTTTTTTTGTCAAGGAGTATAAGTTTCTTTGTGGTATTTCTAAGGTGTTTGAAATGTTGGTGGTCAGTGGGGTTTTTTGTGGTTCTCCATTTTGCCCAAAGTTTGTTTCTTAGTATCATTTTTTGCTTGGTTTCTTTGGAAAGCCATGGAGCTGCTTTGGACCTTATTTTAATTTGGCGATGGGGCATGGCTGTCCAGAATTTGGAGGAATGTATTATTGAAATAAGTGACTGCCTCTTCAAGAGGAAGGTCTTTGAGAGGTGCCCAGTTGCAAGCTTTAAGTTCTAGGAGGAAGTTTGGAAGGCTAAAGTTTTTCTTACTGCGATAGTTCGATATACTGACTGCATAGGACTATATTTTTGTTTGGAAATGTATGTTGGGAGGTGGTCACTAATATTGTCAGGAGTATACCTGTTTTATATTCATGGGGATTGTTATTAAATCAAGAATACTCTGCTTGGTAGGTTTATGTATTCTTGTAGGAAGTTTATGATTTGTTGGAACATGTAGAGGTTTATGAGAGAGGTGGGTTTAGTGGAACAGCAGGAGTTCCAGTCAATATTGAGATCACCTAAGAAGATAATTTCTTGTGGGATGGTAGAAGAGAGCCAGCTAAGGATATTTTCAAGTGTATTTATATTTTTCCGGGAGGATGTAGCAACACATAATATACATTGCTTTGTTCTTATTAATCTGAAGTTTGGAGCAAAGGAGTTCAGCATTTGTAGGAGAGGGAGGTTGGTAGTCTATCAGGCTAATTTGTAATTCAGATTTATAAAGTATGGCAACTCCCCACCTTTTTGTTTGGTCGATCGAGTCTTAAGATACTGTAACCAGGGGTAATTTCATTGTCTTTGATTGCTGGTTTAAGCCAGGTTTCTGTTAGGCAGAGGATGTCAAATGAGTAGAAGTCAATTAGGCATGGAGCTGGGTAATTTTATTTGTTATACTACGAATATTTAGGTGAGCAACTGTAAGAGAGTTAAAAGGATTTTCGTGGTTTTAGTATTTTGGTCAGTGGGGGTGAGTGGAAAGGAGTTGTTAGGGCCAGGTTGGGATGTATGTCCCCATGAACCAGTAGGAGCAGGAGAGGGAGGAAATATTTCTCTATTTGTAGGTGAGGTAGAGCCTTCTGGTTTTGTAGTATTTGTTGTGGTTTATTCGTGAAACTGGGGAGGAAGGTATGGGGATGATGATGACAGGGTAGGATATGGTATTGAGGTTGGGAGGAGAGTAGGGTTAGTTTGCTTTGATGATGTAAGGGAGCCTGACAGACTTAGGTTTTCATAGTAGGTAAGAGTGTAAGATATAACCAGGAAATTTAGGAATGTGAATGAACACAGTATGTTAAGGTAAATTAAAGTATTAGGTTTCATAGTGCTGGAAGTAGTAAAATGGGTGTGGTGTTTGGAGGGAGTGTTGAGGGGGGGAGGTGTGGATGGTGCTAGGTAGGTTTGGAAGTGTGAAATGAGTCAGTGTTGTGATAGGTGGTAAGGTACTAGGGGATGTGGCAAGGTGGAGACACTGGGGTGGGTGGGATTTGGGGGTAGGGTAGGGGGAGCCCGGAGGGCAAACGGAGCGGGTTAACGGATCCAAGGAAAACAATCAGTGGAGATATGAAAGGTAAGGGTAGTTTGGATGAGAGTAGGTGGAAGGGAGAGGAGAAAAAGTGAAATAAGCAGGGTAGATAGGTGATAAAGTTCAGTAGAGGTCTAAGGGTAAAGTGGAGCTGCAGTACAAGAGGTTGAGTCAGTCTGTGAACATGAGGAGTGGGAAGGTAGTTAGAGGGATAGCTTCTAGGAGAAAAAATGTCACCTGGTGGCAAGATGCAGTACAACAAGCTAAAGGTTTTGTTTGGAAAGTAGCAGGTCAGGGGATTCAAGGAGGGAAAAAGTGTAAAGACGACAGGAGGATAGGTGTAATAAAAGGGAAAATTGAGAGTAGAAAAAAGGTCTTTGCTGCTGGTAGCCTTAGCTGGGAGTGTACAATGAACCTGAGGTGTAAATACAAGAAATAGTAGTTGTATTGCCTGTAGGTTAAAATAATATACTTTCTTTTCCTTGCTGGACTGAAGCACAGGGTGTACAAAGGTGCAATTCCTTAGTTTTGGAGATTGGGCAGCAGTTGCTGTGGTGGGATGAGTCAATAGGTCAGCAGCAGATAGGGCAGATTCCCAACTGTGAATCAGTATGCCAGGTTGGTTCGCTAGAATAATAGGTAGAGAGAGAAATAGCAAAAGACTTACGGTAAGCAGGCTGAAAAGCAGCTCTTTACAATATACCACTACAGAGCAATATAGAGAGAAACAGGTAAGTCCTTACTTAGATAACCAGTCACAGTTTTTCATGTTTAACATTGCAAAAAGTACTACATTCAAAACAAATTCAGTTGTGTAGGCACAGGAAGAAAAGAACTTTCAGTAGTGTCATAATAGACTCTCTAGTCTATAGTTATACATTAGTTTAACCCCTAATCGCTATAGCTGTCCAATTCTACAGCTTTGGGTACTATCTGTAAATAACACTAATAGGTTCAGGCACTAGGAAATGAAGGAAATGAAACAAGCAGGTAGGTCAGTGTGGGTGGAGGTCAGAAAAAAAAGCAATTCCTTAGCAAATAACAGCAATAATTGAGGTACATAGAGGGTTTGGGCTGTAGTAATATTACTATAATACAGATTAGATTAGGCCCAGGACATACAAGATATATTTACATTCAAAAATGACAGCTCTCCAGTAGATACAAATAGGTACAGTAGGAAGCAGGCTGGACATAAGCAACACTATTCTTATTATGGCGTTTCAGTTTGTTTGTGCTGTAGTATCATGAAAATAAATAAAACTTAGAGTTTTGGGAAGGTAATTGGAGAAACTAAAACTGCCTAAGTAGTCATACATCAACAGTAGGTACACATGCCAAAACTGACTAGAAGTGGTCTGTCACTGAAAACAGGGAAAAGAGATGTAACAATGCTCTCTACCCCAACTCCTAACAAGCACAGCAATGCCTGTACATCTCATCAAGCCTGCACAGATGCAAGTGCACTATATCACTTGTGAAACACAAGTGTAACACAGAATGCAGGCACATACAATCCCAGAACAGCATCTATTACACAACTCAGCATACAGTCAGGGACACAGATTGTCTATGGAAAGGAAAACTACAGCATATACCCAGCTTGAGCTTCCCTGGTTGTATAAGGTACAACAAAAACAAAATTGCAAAACTTGCCATTAGCATGAAAATAATAAAGATGTGGTGAAAAACTGAATAAACTTCTCTTTATTACCAAATCTCCCAGCACTTTGGATTACAAACTAAGAACTATCCAAAAACATAAAACTTCAAATGAATTTACTTAAAATTCTCAGCTTATTAAGCACATTTGTTTTACAAGGTGTATGCAACTTACACAGATGATTAAAATAATACATTCCAGTTTGGGTATGTGCTCAGAACTTTACTGAGAAATATTTTATGTTTGAAAATCTGTTTATTATTTATTTATTCTACTTCCTTCCATTTGCTAGCTGGAAGTTTCCTAGGGCATAAAGCCCCACAGTAGATATAACCAATATACAACTTTGCAATAGTGGAAACAATAATAGTTAAGCAATAGAAATATAAATTTGCACAACATGACTACCATAATCAAATAAGAGTATATACAATTAAAGAACTGAATGAATATTGCAATTAATACAGTTCAAAGATACTGAAAGTGAAAATCACATAATAGTATATGCATGTAAAGAATTTAATGAAATATTTCATTAAATGACTTAGACATTTTGGCTCCCTATTGATATGTCTGCACTCAAAATCCCCAACGCTGGCACACTGAAATGTAAGAGAAGTGTGTAGGTGAAGAGTAGGTCAGGATAAAAGAATACAGGACAGTGATAGTTATATAAGAAGGCAGGTGGTGTTATAGAGCATATGTATCCACCTACATGCAATTAGCTGTGACTGTCATGTGGTAGTGTATACATAAATCGTAGGTCAGTGAGCCTGTGTTATGTTGAGCTTGGGCAGTATTGAGATTTCACTTTAATTTGGCAATCTATTTTGTAGAGTTTATTTAATTTCAAATACTTGGAAGAATGGTGTTCCATTTAGTAATAATAGTGACTGAACAGAAGGAATCTCCATAATGGTTAGATGATTTAATGGCAAGTATTTAATACCAATTTGATGACCATAAGAATGTATTTTATCTATCTATCTATCTATCTATCTATCTATCTATCTATCTATATCAATCTACACAGCTATATATCTATATCTGGATCTACTTCTAATAATCGAAAGTTGACTTACCCAAAAACAACTTCACCAAGATGAGAACACCAAGCCATTACTTTACCGAACAATCACACCAAGTTTTTAACAAGATAAGTACGTACTTGACCAACATGGAACGAAGAAACACACTGCAATCTGTCAGACTCACTCAGGCTGGATGCTATGCCTCTCCCACACACCCCACATCCCCCCTAAGTAAATATACCAATTCCAGGATTGCTCTATAATGGGGAAAAGGGCAAATATCTATATCTATATATACAGATCTGTATGTGTGTGTGTGTGTGTGTGTGTGTGTGTGTGTGTGTGTGTGTGTGTGTGTGTGTGTGTGTGTGTGAATGTGTGTGTGTGTGTGTGTGTGTGTGTGTGTGTGTGTGTGTGTGTGTGTGTGTGTGTGTGTGTGTGTGTGTGTGTGTGTGTGTGTGTGTATCTTTTTAAACCTCCCTCCACCTGCCCATCAGCTGCTACAGCTCTTCTGTTCACTCACTGGGTCTACCAGGCCCACCTTAATTATCCATGTGCTCAACCTGACCCTCATATGGGACCAGTGCAGGGATTGAGGGCACTGGTATAGTAGTCAGCTATTTAGCCCCACCCATCTGCTCTAAGGCTTTGTCTGTCCTAGGCATGGGGTAAACATCCAACTCTGTGCAACTCTTTAGTTTTCTGTAGTCCATGCAGAATTTGATGCTACCATCTTAAGTAGCAGCACCACTGGGGAGGCCCAGGGATTGCGGGACTCATGGATTAACCCCAGTTCCAACATTTCCTGCATCTTCTCCCTCAGGGTGTTTGACTTGCTTAGGTTTCCTATAAGGGGTCTGCTTGATAGGCCTTTGGGGTCTTGTATCCACATGGTGCTCTACCAGGTGGGTTCACCCAGGTTTCCCAGTGAAGATGCCCCCAAACTCCTGCAACACTGCTCAAATTTCTTGAACCAGGGTAGGGAATAGTGGCTGGGATAGTGCTACCTCTTCCACAGAGGTGTCAGTCTGAGCCTCATTGAAGAGATCATTCAGCTGATTACCCTCAGACTTCTCTTGCCATCCACTGTAAAAACTTAGCCCTAGGGCCACCCAATCATGCTAAGGATTCATCATGTTAACATGGTACAATTTGTGCCCTTGTTTCCTGCCTAGCAGGTTTACCATGTAGTTATCATCACTGACCTTCCTTACCACTTCAAATGGTCCCTCCCAAGCTTATTTTGTCTGACAGAAGTAAGCAACATCAATTGCTGTCCCTCAGCATATTCTTGGGCTTGAGCATTCCTGTCATACCAGACCTTTTTCTGCTGTTGGGCTCTTGCTAGTTTCTCTGGGGATGAGCCCGTGAGCTCCTTAAACTTTGTCCTGAGGTTTAGGACATATGCCACAACAGACTCCTTGTGGGATTCACACAAACCCTCACACTCACCACACATCACATCTAAAGGCCCCCTCCCCCTATGCCCATAACCCAACTCAAAGGGTGAAAAACCTGTGGATTCCTGGGGCACCTCTCTGTATGCAAACAGTAGATGGGGTAAATATTTTTCCCCACTCTCTCTTAAACTGGTATGCAAATGCCAGTAGCATGGTATTTAGTGTAAAGTTTAATCTCTACACAAGCCCATTAGTCTGGGGGTGGTAGGTGGTGGTCTTTAGGTGCTTCACCCCACTGTGCTTCCACAGACAAGGCAGTAGGTCTGGCATGAAATTGGCACCTCTGTTAATCAGTATTTATCTCAGGAAACCTATCCTGCTGAAAATCTCGAACAAAACATTTGTCACCTTCTCTGCCTCAATGGAGGACACAGCCACTGCCTCAGAGTTTCTAGTAGCATAATTTACTACCACCAGGATATACTTCTTCTCTGTGGTACTCAGAGGCCCCACAATATCCTTGGCTATCTTCTGAAATGAATTTTGAATCACAGGCAAAGGCATCACTGGAGCTTTGACCTTGTCCCCTGCCTCCCCTACCTTTTGGAACTGCTCAGTCCTGCAGTACCCTGTTACATTCCTTGCAATCCCAGACCAATAAAAGTTCTGCATAATATGTCTCTTGGTACACTTTATAATCATATGACCTGCAGAAGGAATGTCATAGGCTATGGCTAGAAGTTCCAGTTGGTAGGTTCTAGGCACTACAAACTGCTGTATTACCTCACCTTTTAGCCCTCCTTCAGGGTCCACTCTCTATACAGTAATCCTTTGTTCCGGTATACAGACTCCCCTTTTCCTTGAGAGTTAGGTGTCTCATTAGCTATCTCCCTCAGGCTTTGTAAGATAGGCTGAAAGCTGAGCCTGTCTCAACTCTACTTTTGTGACCCCTCCCAGCTCCCCCTTCCACACTAAGCCTAGTATCTTCTGACACTGGTGCCTCACTGTCAGCCTGGGTGCTACCACTCACCTCTGTCCTTGCAGTCACCCTGTCCAAGGGAACATCAGTACCTACCAGCAGCTGTGGTTCATTTTAAGGCTCACTGCTACAAGGTAGCTCCCTCCCTGAAATAACCACATCATAAGCCCCTGCTTCAGGTGTGGGGTCTGTCTGGGTCTCCCCCAGGCTACCAGACATACATGCCTGTCTCAAAGTCTGACTGCATGTCACTGCATGCACACAAGGTACTGCATTATCAAAATCATTCCCTATCAAGAAATCTGCAGGAATATCCTCAAACACAGCTACTTGCTTGCTTCCTTTTCCACCCTCCCAGTAAAGGTGAACCCCGGCCAAAAGAATCTGGAATGGGATCCCTCCTAAAGCTCCGACTGGAGTGGACTGCCTAAGCAAGTACTGCTCCTGTTTAACTGCTGCAGGCTTCACAATAGTTATGTCAGAGGTTGTGTCTGTCTTAGCAGTGGCCTGTCTTCCATCCACAAAGATAGAATACAAACTCTGGTGATAGTTTGGTACTCCTGTTGTCTCCAGACAACTTACTACTGACACTCTGTTATTCCCACTTGCTGGCTCCCCTATCATTTGTTCCCACCTTGCCTCCATGGACATCTATATGCTACGTGGCCCCACTGGTTACATTTAAAACATTTAACCCTTGATTCTGGCTATGTACCTGAAGTAGTGGCTTCCCCTCTTACTGGTAGACTCTGTTGGGGTGATTTCGGCTGCCCACCATGGGTTCCCTTATATCCATGTGCAACACTGCGTATCCCCTTCTTGTGCAGTCATCCTCTACTTGCAAAGCCGAAATCCCCTTTTCTCCCCAGCTCATCTGCATAGTTACCCTCTTGGTTTACCAACAAGATTCTCATGTCCTCAGGCAAAGTATTAAGGGCTTGTTCCCTCACCAAAAGGTCTGCCAGTCTTGCAAACGTTGTAAACTGAGACCCACTCACTCACCCACCTATGAGAATACGTGTTTAACTCAGCAATATAATCATATACACTTTCATCTGCCTTGCGTCTATGCTCACAAAACTTTTCTTTCTGTAAGCTTCAGGTGTTAACTTATAACAGTTCAATAAACATTGTTTCACTCTATCATAGTTTAAAAAATCAGTATGACAATTTAGAAACCGCAATTACAGCTTTACCATGGATTTAGGGGGTCAGGAACTGTACCCAGAGCTCTTGGTCAACATTATACAGTTTACTAAAAAAAGAATAATTAGTAGAGCATATAAAGTACTGCATGATAACTATAAGAATCAATCAGAGGAGATAATAAAGGACTGGGAAGAGAAACTGGATAAGCAATTCATAAAGAAACAATGTGAGGATATATGTATGTCCCCCAAATATGCAACAAAATCTAGAAGATTTAGGATTTTTGGCTGGAAATGTTTGCAATAGATATGGCTATACCCCAAGTAGACTCCAGAGAACTTTTCCTCAGGCAGACAGCAAATATTGGAGGTTTGATAGGGAAGAAAGATGTAATTGGGAACATATTTTCTGGGAGTGCAGTGAACTGATGGACTTTAAGGATTCCCTGTGGGATGCACTGTCAAAGATGCTGGGTGGGCAGATTGGTCTGATGAGGGAAATGATTTTTCTGAGCTATGGTATGGAATCGGAATTGCCTAGGCATGGTAAATCCTTGCTGTGTCTAATAATGGTGACTGCCAAAAAGCAATTACTAGAAAATGGAAATCAAAATCTAAACCAAGTATACTGGAAGTAGTGACTATAGTAACAGAGATAAAACAACTGGAATTGAGATCTTTAGAAAAGGGTAGGAGCAAACTACATAGGAAAAAATAGGAATTGTGGGAACAATACATACAAGAGAGAAATGAGGTTTAAAAGGCAGCAGGACTTAAATGAGCTATGCACTTCTTGACTGAAAAAGACTGGGTAGATTATAAGTGATGTATAATGTTTGCAACTGGGAATGTTTGCAACTGGGATTATATCAGTATGGTTTATGATGTGAAATGCTTGCAGCTAGGATTGTGTCGGTGTGGTTTGTTTTCATTTATATAAATGTATGACTGCCTGTGGAGTAAATGATAATTTAACAAAGATGTTTGTTGTATAAAAAAGGAAGGACTTGAATAATTTATGTAATGTTGCTTAGTTTATATGATATATAGCAATATATGTGAAGTATAATGTTTGTTATGTTAATTATAGTGTGATTACTTTTAATGAATGTAAATTTGTCTATGTCATAGGGGATAATTCATAAAAGTGTTTGAAAAAAACGTTATACTGTTGGCATAGTCTTGCAAATATATGAATAAAACTATCAAAGTCATTCCCCTTTGCAAATTGTGGAAGAAATTAATTTTCCTTTATTGCTTCTGGGGTCCAGTTATTCCCTTCCCCATTACCTGCATGACCCCGACGAAGAGTCAACACCTCCCTCTCATGTTGCTGTTTCTCTTTTTCTTCAGCCTTCAATCGCTGCAGTCTCTCTTTGATCTCCAAATACCACAGTCTCTCCTTGATCTCCAAATGCCACAGTTTCTCTTCAGTTTCCAAATGTTTGGTCTCCAGTTCATGCTGATGCTGCTTTTCTTCAGCCTTCAGTTCAAGTCTCTTTTCAGTCTCTAAACCTTTGGCCTCCAGTTCAAGTCTTTAACTCCAGATGGATTTTTAAGTACTCTAAGGAAAAAGTGAACTGTGCTGTTTCTGAAGACTGCACACCCCCATCACCAGATTGGTTGTCCTACTGGCCACTGCTCCTTGCTGCAGATGTGACTAAGGCTGAAATAATTTCCTCTTTAGGCTGGTTAGCATGCACCAGTCCTTTGGCTTCACACACCTTGGCCAACTGGTTCTTTGTCAGCTTACCATAATCCCCTGCTGACATCTTCGCCTGCTTTCCCTGACTAAACTAAACTAACAGAAATAAATAAAACTGTTGTGAAAATGAAACTCTGAATGTTTACCTTGTGGCTGTTGAGAGTACACACACCTTCAGTGACAACTGCCCGCAGGCTACTGAAGTTTGATTAATATCCCACCACTCTGCCACCAATATGTGACAGATTCTCTCTACCCCAGGCCAGCAATCAAGGAGCCTCAGTCCCTACCACTTATACTGGTGAGTGTGATGGCCACTAAAATCAGGAATCGATTTACACAGAATTTTAAGGGGTCTATATCATAAAATCGAAAAGACCAGTAATCAAACAATATTTACATCAAAAATGCCATTTACCGAAGTCGCTACAGCCCCCCACACTAATTATATATACCAAATCCAAGATAGCACTACAGTGAGGAAAGGGCAAATTTTCCACTCTTCACTGTACTGCAATCTCACAATAAACACCTCAATGAATGGCATTGTTGATGTAAATGCCATTCAATTACCGGTCTTTTTGATTTGGTGATGTAGACCCATTTTAATATGGGGCTCTCTGCATCAAGCACAATTTCCCCCAAGAGCACACAAGGAAAATGCTTCAGACCTGGGACTGGACTATCTGTCTCTATAGATCCCAAACAAGACTCACTTTGGAGCACTGTGTCCCGGTTCCAAGTAGCTGATATACCCACACCTTGTTATTTGATTTTCTGACACACACACACACACACACACACACACACACACACACACACACACACACACACACACACACACACGACCCTGGGAATGTCTGCTACAGATTTACTAACTGTACTCCTTCTGCTCAGCTTATAAGGTAGCTTCACTGCCAGCAGTCAACCACTCACTGGCTGTTACAAGGGTATCCAATTATACTGAGTAAAATCAATACTAACGTAAATGGTAGAGTGTAACCAAAGCAGCCAGGCTTTTTGAAGTGGCCAAGGCTTCACTAAAATAAGCACAAGTACTCTCAAGACATTAAAAGTATTCTCTAAAAGACCAGCTGCAGTGAGAGGTATAAAAATATTTAATAATAAATAATAAAATAGAAAACATGAGAATACTAATTATCTAAGTACAATGTACACTAGAGTTTCAGTCAGAGAAGAAATAAAAATAACACTTTTGGACAGATTCAAACAGGTGCAGAAAAACAATACTCAACTAATCTCACTGTATTTCCTGACTGTCTAAAGAATAACTGTTCCCTAGATAACTTAATTAATACAGCAAGGCAAAGATTAGATGCTGAGATGCTTACTTCCATAAGGCAAGGTGATGAGCAAGGTGATGAGCTTCATACTGAACTGAACTAACTGACTGTGATAACTTACATAGATCCTTTATATCAGGTTCCAAAGAAAACAAAACTCTCAGTGCTGGTTATAGAATGACATTAGATTTGATCACCTGACTCTAGTACAATATACATTCAGAACTTTGCTAAGATCAGTTGTGTTATTTGAAAATTATAGAACAATTTCAAAAACTTCTGCTCTTCCCTTCCAGAATTCTTTGTTTTAACAAATACATTTAATCAGTTATAATAACACTGTTGATATATTTTTAACACAAGCATCTGTACAAGTCAGTGTGAAAGTGAAATGATTCAACTATCTGCAAAACTCCAGCTAACCATGCTGGCACATGTTGCACATGTACTGCCCCATTCTTCCTGGCACAGATGGCAATACCTCACATAGTCACAATCACAACATAAACAGACATGTATACAGACACACACACCCAGATACACACAGACACACAGACAAAGACACAGACACACACACAGGCACACAATAGACACACAGACACAGACGCAGACACACACACAGACACAGACACGCAGACACACACACACACGCACACACACACATGCACGCACACACGATGCAGCTGCAGACATGCACACAAAAACTATATATATATATATATATATATATATATATTTTTTTTTTTTTTTTTTTTTTTTTAAATAGAACTAAGGTAGTTATACCTCTCACCCTCTTAGCACAAGAAATCTGGGCAAAGCCTAAAATAATAGGGGGACAAAGGCCCAAAAATAGGGGAAGATTTTAAATTTTTCTCTTAAAAACTTAGAAAGTTGCTAGAATTACAGTATTTTTGTTAGCATGCATTTTTCAGAAGGATGAGAAGTCTGAAACTCAAATGTGTGTCATTATTTACTAATTTCAGTCTTCAGTGATTGCCAGAAAATCACAAATTTTATGTGGAACTGACCAAAAATATGAATAAAAAATCTGAGCATTCTGTGAAAGCCATAACATTTGGGAGGTATGACGCCGATACTGTAGAGTATATTCAGCAGTAACTTACTGCTCTCCTGCTGAGTAATAATCTTTGCCTTCTCCCGCACTTATCTTCCACAGCAAATGTATAAGTCAGCACTTGATTGGCATGACAATAAATAACATTATAACAAGCATGTTTATTCTACTATTAGTTGTATTCAAGTAGTAACAATGGTAGTATTCATTTTACACCTCCTGCACTTCCTTACATGTTTCAGAGCACAGTATATCTAATTGTATTTCTGCAGAGATTGCCTTATAATGCAGGCAATAAAATCTAGAATTTCTGTACTTTCTGCTATATTAATGTCAAACCACAAACTAGGTAATATGAGTAATTTTAACAAAAGCACACTGCTTGCTTCATAGAACGTGTACTATGCCTAATTTTTTTTTACTGCCTTTTCATGTCACATGCTTTTCAGCGAAGAAATAATTGCCATAGTATAAACACAATCAGAGAAAATGTTTCTTTCAGTACAGAAACATAAACGTGACTTGTGGAAATCTGAAATTCATGAGCTGTAAATGTTGAGTACTCTTATTACTTCAAGAGGTTGAATCCCAATTCACTGTCTTTCTGAGAAAAAAAAGCACAAACTTGGGAAACACCACCACCATGTGGTAGATTACCTATTTGCAGGTATTAATAATAATATTAATTTCCTCCAGTACAGCTCTTTTTTGAGTATGCACTTTTAACTCCTAGTGGGTGTGGCTTGAGCCTTTAAAAAAATCAAGTTATTACCTCACAGTTCAAACAAATATTCATATCTTTGGAACCATAAATTTTTCTAAAAAACTGTAAATGGCAAACTATTTGGGATAAATTAATCTTGACAATAGAGGCATTCAGTTTGATGCTTTAAACTGAATTTTATAAGCCAAAATAAAGGTGGCCAGTATTAATTTTATAATGTTGTAAAACAGCTTAAAGACACATACTGCCAGTAGGATTTTCTTCATACAACTGTGACCTTTCATATAAGGTTATCCAGTTCTCTGTGTTACTTGAATGTAGTGATATTTAGAGGAATATGAAAATGATTGAAATATGGATAAACAGTATACAAATAATATTCAACATCTCTTTAACTGCATTAGTCAGAGATCAAATATCAATACAATTGTGTTTGCCATCATGCATGGTTTAAGATGAAATCTTCTGATACCTTGTATGTAGCATGCTTTTGGAATTATTAATTCAAATATGAACAAGCAGTATTTGGCATCATAAGGTATCAGTAAGAGTTAACTGCAGAAATATCTGGATGTGCACTCAGCTGTAATGAGTTAAACAGGCTCAGAAAGACACCTACAGCTATGTGTTAATATATAGTATATACAGAGCAATGCTGTATACAAAAGAAACAGAGCAATTTTAAGGCCAACTGAATGTCGAAATCAGTTAATTTATTGACCCAACTTTTAATACTTCACATATTGTTTACCTTAAACTCATAACCTTCAGACACTAGTCTACAAATCAGAAAATTTTCTTTTAACATTCGTTCTATCATTAAAACAGAGAGCTAAACTGTTAAAGATCAGAAGTAAATTTTGACTAATGAAGCACTTAAAAGCAACACTTCAGCAGGTTTCCTGCCTCTGTCCTTGTTTATTTAGGCTCCTGTAAGATATGAAAGAAAACAGTGTCAGATGAAAAGCTACTATCAAAGATCATGATGGTGTGGCTGTTTTTGGGCAGCCCTGGCCACACCTGGGCCTTCCAAAGACTGGAGAAGGAAGGTTCAGTTAGAACTGTGAGTCCCTTTTGCACATCTTAAAAGAAGGAAGAACAAAACTATTTAGTGGATTGAACAAATAGTAAAGAATGTAAAGCTGTGAAAATAAGGAGTAGAACGGGATTCTGAAATGTGGCATTGAAATAATAGTATGATTCAGTTAAAAGTCCAAAGAGGGAAAATCAACTGATCTCATAACTATTTTGAATTTCATGCAGCTTATGTTTTTTTGGTACTTACGTATTATCGCAACCAGATTTTCGCAGGAAAACCGTTTGCTTCCCGCTCATTGAATCAGTTTGTGAATGTTGTAAAAAAGTAATATAATGTGTTCTCTTTAGCACTTTACTTTGTTTGGTGCATTGTTATCAATACAAATTGAAAGATGTCCTGTTTTTATGTACACACTTTACTGCTAGCATCTCACTTATTGCAAGTTGCATATTGCACTACGAATTGTAATTGCTGACAATTTACCACCACACAGAAAGACCAAACCAGCGAATGAGCACTCCACAACGTTACAGCACTAAGAAAAGCAATAATCAGTGTGAAGTACAATATGTATTTATCAGAACATGCCACCATCCCTAAACTAAACAAAACAAAACCAGTACTGTGAACTTCTTCTGTGAAAAATGCCCCCCAGAATCGGCTGTCCACATAATCCGGTCTCCCTTTTAAAAACCATTACTTATTACAACTCTCTCATTGAAAGGGTTATTTTCAAAGATGTTTACAAATTGTGAGAAAAACTGTTTACCAAGAGCATGATTCCTGTGTCTGTGTTTTCCGTCTCAGGATTCCTTCCACATACTGAAAAAAAATCTTTCGTCAATAAGAGAGCAACCATGCCAATTTCATTGCGCGTTTTTAATGCACCCATAACAGGAAGAGAAATTTTTCAAATTTGTTTTCTTCCTGAAGATAATCCAAAGTTATTCTTTATCAATAAAGACTTAAAACAACACTTTACTGTGTTTCCTGCACTTGTTTTGATTCCATGAAACGAATTTCGCAACCGCGAAAATCTGGTTGCGATAATACATAAGTGCCTTACTTTTTAAGGCATAGCTATGCCAAATAGGACATTGACAGGTAGTACATACAAATTGCCAAAGGATAGATGAAAATGCATACACAAAGAGTGCAGGCCACACTGATGTTTTTTATAAGGCATTTGGTAATGACTATAGTTTATGCAGGTGCAATATAACTGAAAACTGCAATGAGTCACATTAAATAGCAGTCCTCATTTCAGAGTATAGCCAGCTATTTGTATTAAGCCTAATGGCCAAAATGTCTTGCATATAGGTTTAGTAAAAACATCATCTTTTCAAACCAGAAACCAGACCTACCCTTTCCTGGGAACTTTAAGTCTCTAATTATGATACTGTCTAAAATGCTACTTAGTATTAAAGGTATAAGGAATATAAATGTGCTACATATACCTGACAGATATTTTCTATTTCATTGTGGAATACAATGGAATATGAAAGCTCAAAGAAAGTCTAATTAATGATGTAAAAAAGAGGATCCATAAAATAACAAGTTTTGCATTCTGTGAGCTGCAAATGACTTGTAAGACTATAGAGTTGATAGTTAAGTGTGTGTACCTACAGAAGTTTTAAGCCTTTGTTAACAAAGTGATCCTTTAAACACAAATACCATTTGTATACTTTTGTCCAAGTTTTGTCTTGATTCCTATGTACTAAACAGCTACAACATTGTGCATGACAATATGGGGGACTCAGAAAATTGTGCGACTGGGTAAATTGAGTCTGAAAATAAAAATGTATCTATAAAAATGAGTATATCATGCAAACAGGGTAAATTAACTCCAAAAATAGGAATGTACCTCCAAAATAGGAAGAGTTAATAATTCTGCTGTGATGTGTTGAGAGACTGACAAGCTATATATTTATGTGTGCCCAATATCCATATGTGCACACCTGTGTAATAGTCACAAATCAAGTATATGGCATCTCCTGTATCCGGAATCTGTTTTTCTTGCCTCCTTATATAATCTTTGTAGTCTAAGATGCCATCTGTGCAACACTCTTAATCTCAAATGTCCCACCCCTTACATTTTTGACACCTCTGATATAATTTTGAAAATGTTTCCCCATTCCAGTTCCCCACTCTGCCACTCTTCTTCCTTCTCCCATCTTTACTTATCTCTATTTTAATTTCTCCAAGTCTTTTGGGTTTCTAATACCATGACGGGAATGGACCTCATTCCTAAGTCAAAGTATGATTAAAGTTCATGAAATTAGTATTGTTTCAATCTTTGATGTTAGTCAGAAGTGCTCTTCACAGCACCCGCAATGTGCCAAGTAGCGACTCCTGCAATTCCTATGGGGTTACATGTATTGGTAACATATCTAAATGCAATTGTAGATTCTTTTTTATAAGACCCATTGCTTCTACTACTACTGGAACTGTCTGGGTATCTTTCTTCCACATTGCCCTCATTTCTGCCTGCAAATCGTGGTACGTTATGACTGTGTCTCTCTGTACATAAGACACTGTAATCACTGGGTATAGTGATTTCAGTAATTAATGTTACTTTTGTCTTTTTTAATGGACTACTATATCTGGTTTTCTTGCATCGATTTTTTGAACTGTTGGTAGTGGATGATCCCACAAACATCATTTTTTATGATGCTTTGTGGCTTATGTTTCCATTGTCTTTTAGATACTTCAGTAGTATAATGTTTGCACAATCCTCAATGCAACAATCTTGCTACATTATTATGCCTTTCAGTATACAGTCCTTCTGCAATTAGTATGTCACAGCCAGCAACAAGGTGTGTGACTGTTTCCAATTCTGTTTTACCGAACTTACATTTGTCTGTTCCTCCCTCATGCTCAATGGACTTTGTAAACCAACGTGCAGGTAGGCAACTGTCTTGGGCTGCCAAAATTAACCTTTCATCTTTTGGTTTGAATTGCCCCTCCTTAACTATTCCTGTATTCGATCCTGATCAACATGAGGTTGTTCCAGAAGTTTTCTATACTTGCAACTATATTTGTACATTTTCCACATCTCTTGCCTTCTCATCTGATCATTCACCTTATGTTGTTTCTTTTGTTTTTTGGCACATTCAGTTGCTGCCTGATTTTTATCTACTTCTGGTTTGATTTCTGTTCCTGCTTGATGCTGATATGTTTTTGCTGGACTAAGCAGGGAAGTCATCTTAGATTTAATCTCCTCATGTTTTAAAACTTTCATTATGTTTGGGTCTTGTGAGTTCAGCAGACATGTATGCAGTCCCACGACTGCAGATGTATACATGTAATCAATTTCAAGGAGGCCCTTACCTCCTTCGGAACGGGGAATATATAATCTTGGTATGCACTAATTTTTTATAAATCATTTGATGAGCATGAAGCATCCTTCTGTTTTTCCTGCCTAATCTATTCAAAACCTTTGAGTGCCAGTCAATCACTCCAAAACTTTAAGTTAAGACAAGAAGAGCAAATTGGTTTACGGCTTGAACTTTGTTCATAGATGTCACTGTTGTTTCAGGATTAATGTAAGCCTTCTAAAATATTCCTTACTTTGTTTTATTTGCATTTGTTCATGTTTTATTGTTGATCCTTCATCAATTCCCAAATATTTATAGACTCCCTCTTGCTCAAGTTCTTTTGTATCACATTCCTGTCCCAGGCTGATGTTTCCCTGGTGCTGCAGCTTTCCTGCTTTAAAAGTTGCTTTTGCACATTTATCAAGACTAAATGACATTCTTATCTCATCTGAAAAAGTTTTGACTATTTGCTGCTGTGCTTTCCTTTCCTCATCTAATAAGCTATACAGTTTTAAATCATCTACTAAGAGAAGATGAGAGGTCTTTTCACTTTGTTGCTTTCTGTAAGCCAAATTATAGCCATGAATAATCTGTTAAGCAGACAGTTTAATTGGTTAAGGGCAAGGCAAAAGAGCAGTGGTGACAGTCACACTGGATTATCCCCCTTTTAATTTTTATCCCTGGGATAATAATTTTTCCTTTATCATGGCTTAACTGCAGAGTGGCTTGCCACTGTTATGGTTGCTTAACTGTAGTTTATCAGTGTAAGGTGTATCTTATACATTTTTAAGCACTCTTTTAACCATGAATGTGGGATACTCTCAAATGCTTTTTGTAGTGTATTCATGCCATACTTAGATTCTTCCCCTTTTTACAGTTCTCCACTATGACTTTAACAACAAACGACCCTTTGTTCCATGTGATTTTCTTTTATTATCCTTTTGTTCTGTTGCCATAATTGAGTTTTTTTCTAATTGATGATAAACTCTGTCAGCATCAATTCCGGTGTATAGTTTATATGTTGTCAGAAGGCAAGTTATTGGTCTATAATTTTTAGGGTTGCTTGCAGGTTCACTCTTAAGTAGGAGCATTGTTTTTCCTGTTGCTAGCCAGGATGGTGTTTGTTTAGGGTGCGCATATAAATAATTCTTACTCATGGCTAAATCTTCGTGCAAAGATGTTAATACTTTTAACCAGAAATTAGGTACTGCATTTGGACCCGGGGTTTTCCTATTAGAGACTTTTCTTAACTTTGTTTCAATCTCTCTGATTGTTACTTCATCCCATTTCATCTCCTGTACCCTTAAGCTTCTTATTCTTTCTTTTACTTCTTCTATCCAATTAGCAACTTTGTTATGTCCCACATGATCTTCACAGTTGCTTCTCCAAAACATATCCGTTATTCTTTTTTTGATGGTCTTTCAATACGTTTTTCCTTATTTCCCAGTTCTCTATAAAACTTTTTTGGGTCATCAATAAATTGCATATTTTATACTTTTCCTTTATATTTGTCTACATATCTTCTGCGTTTTTTCACCTGTGCTGAGATTTTTAGTTTATTATTTGTGATAGTGCATGATGGATCCTGATCTGTTCTAATATTGCACATTGCTTTTATCACACCTATCTTTCTGAGTATTTTTATTGATCTGTTCCCTCTTGTATACACTTCTAATAGTGACACTTCTTGTCTTTGTTGCTTTGTGGTTTTCTCTATTTAATACGTCCATGAGGGCTTATATCATATGAGCGACTCACACAAATTGCGAACGCTCATAATATCGAATGTACCGGACCTCAAACTTCTTATTGTGGGTGGCTGTGCCCCCCACATCCCCCGCTAAATATATATTCCAACTCCAAGCTCGCACTACAGTGAAGAAAGGGCAAATATCCCATTCTTCACTGTATCAAGTTTTCAGAAAAAGCACTTTGAGGTCCGCTACGTTCAATATTATGAGCTATCGCAATTTGTGCAATTTGCTAATATGATATAGACCATGATGGTATTTGATTTCTCCATTTCTCTCCTTCACTACCCTGTGTTCTTGTGGTAGAACTTTATCAGTTATTAATTTAGTTGCACAGCAATATATTCTGTTTACTTCTGTTATATTGCATGAATCTCTATGACCAGTCTTAATTCTGTGTTCATTTGCTTTATCAAACTTCCAACTTTTTAGGTTTTATTGAACTTCTGCAGTCTATTTCTTTCAATGACCTTAATATGTCTATCTATCTCTTTTAAGTCAAGCAACTCTTCTCTTAGCTCGGTTTCTTCTAAACTGAGGGCTCATTTTTTTGTTTTCCATTTCCTGTGGGCATTCTATAGAAAGTTCTATAACATCATCCTTTGGCACATTCTCTTCAATTTCATCCTGTGCCATCCATTGCTCTATCATATGAGAACTCACTGGCCTATCACTCCTCAATATTAACTGCATCAGAGTTCCCTTGCTGTCCAGCTTCAAGTGGATGTTTATACTGGTTTTCTGTGGAAGGCTCCAAAATATCTTCACATGGCACCTGACCAATTGCTTCCCATTCCACTGGAGCATATGCTTTCTGATAGATAGTAAATCTGAATCTCAAATTATTATTATTATTATTATTATTATTATTATTTAGACTTCCATTCTCGATGAGTTGTCAGAAAACCATAACTTTATGTGATACAGTTCATACTTACTAGGGAAAAAAAAATTTCTGTGAAACTGTACAGTTGAGACATGTACTGTCTTTTCACTCCACTTCCAAGAATCAAGAATTATCCTGGTCACATATCTTTCAGCTATCTGGGAGTAGTCCCAATATCCTGGTACTTTCAACAACTGATACAAATGTTCCCTTCATTTACGCTAGCAGCCATAATCCATTTTATCCTTCTTTCCCCTTTTCTTTGCCTCTGTTTTTTTTTAAACAAAGCACCCTTCACATCACAACACAGCTGTATAGGCTGCCTGCATACCCAAGACTAGCCAGAAGGCAATTCAAGCACCAGGTCAGCCCTTAATTGACTCCTATCATAGGAAATTACTAGGCTATTGGCCCTGAGGCCCTTATAAGCCTAGCCAAGAATTTAGCCCTTGTTCTGACAAGTTAGTACCTGATGTCCCTGTCCAGCAGGGACACAGCTGGAATCCCAGGGGTGTATTTTCTGTTCCCCATCCAGTTATCCATATTGTTCTTAAAAAGGGTTAATGAGGTGTTGTGCTTAATGTGGAGTGGGAGTCTATTCCACAGAAGTGGGAGTCTATGGGACACAAATCTGTCCAGCCAACAATTCCTATTGATGTCACAGACCAAGTAGCGGTCACATGTGTGGGTTACGCAGCAGTCCCATCAAGGCAGAGTCTGAGATTGCTTTGTATGCCAGACAGAGGTCACCTCTGAGGAGTCTGTAGTTGACTGAGTTGAGGGACAGGGCCTTTGGTCTATCTGTGTAGGGTAGATGTTTCTGGACCTGGATTCTCCTGGTAAGGAACCTCTGTGGTCTCTCCGGCTGCTGCATGTGCTTTGTGAGGTACATGCCAAAAGGGGCATTGTACTAAATAATGGGTCTTATAAGGGAAGAATACAAGGATGTTATGACCACCTTTGTCACTAGATGAGATACCCTCACTAATGAGGTGGGCCATGTAGAAAGCTTTCCATACAATGAAGGCAATATGGTGGTCAAAAGTCAGTTTGCTATCAAACTGGGTGCCCAAATCCCTCATGACTGACTGCATGCTTAAGACCTTGTTATTAATGTGATAATTTGTGGGGACATCACTGCCTCCAAATGGGATGATGATGCATTTTGTGGCATTCAGTTTGAGGCCATGTTTCTGGCATCATTCATATGATTGGGTGAGACCCTATTGCAAGATGTCCACATCACTAGGGGAGCTGATGACAACACCCAGCTTGCAGTCATATGCAAATGTGGTCAACCATAGTCCACTTGTTTTGGCCTGCACCTCTAAAAAGTATATCCCAAACAACAAAGACCCCAAGATCAATCCCTGGGGTACACCACTCATTACAGGTCAACTACTAGGGGTTGCTTCCCCTATTTTGACTAGGTAGGTTCTATCAGTGAGCCAGTTTTCTACCCATCTGCTATCATACAGATTGATGCCTAGTTTAGAGAATTTATTTGTTATACCTGAGTGGGGAATAGTTTTGAAAGCTTTAGGGAGGTTAAGGTAGGCAGTGTGCACTGTCTTCCTCTCATCCATGGCTTTGGAGACCATCTCAAAGAAGTCAACCAAATTTAGCCGGCATGACCTCCTCTTGACAAAACTAAACTGTGTGGGATCAAGTGTTTGGAGGTTGCCAATGTCCAAGTTAATGAGATCCATGATAATCCACTCCATGGTCTTGCAGATCAAGCTAGTAAGTCTGATGGGTCTATAAATTTCCTGAATCAGTGGACACTCCACATTTGTGCAAAGAGATGACAGTGACTGTCATCCACTCAGCTCGGATGAAGCCAGTACTTAGGCTTTGGGTGAATAGGGTGCCCAATGGTACTGCAAGTTCCTGTCTGAGTTCATGTAGGATGCAACCTGGGATGTTATCTGGTCCCATGCAGGCTGTATTTTTTGCGTTTGAGAAGGCAGTGATTACTTGCTCCATAGAGATAAGGGGAGGTGGGCATGTGCTGGGGATGTCCTGATTTATTGATGGGGGGGTCAGAGGGGTGAAGTTTTCACTGAATGTGTCTTCCAGCAGGTTGGCTATATCTACACTGTTTGTGTATGTGGTGTCCTTAACCACCATTTCTGAGCAGATCTGGGTGCTTCCCTTGAGATTGCAGACATATGCAAAGAAAGCCTTGTGATTGCCTTTAGTAGATGTGGCCAGTTTGGAATCAAACTTTGCTTTGGATAATTTCACTAGTGCTCTTATTTGCTTGTTCAGACTGAGAAGAGAATCCTTCCAATTAGGCACCTGCTCCTTCTTGGTCCTGGGCAGCAGTGTTTTCCTTTTATTATAGAGTTTATTTATTGCAGATGTCCACCAGACGGGTTTACTCTTCCTTGAGGAAGAGGATTTTGTCTTGTCGGGTATTCCTGATTCCATGCAGCTATATAAGCGCTCATATAGTATCTTGGTCTAGGTATGGACATATGTGCCAGTTCCTATGGAGGGGGAGGGAGCTGTAGGATGTTTATACCTTCCCTCAGGAGGTTGTAATCAGCTTTCAAGAAGTTTTTTTTTGTTTGACCCTATCTAGGGGGTGGTTGGTGGAGATGGTGACATCAGAAGTGACCAGTTTGTGGTTGGATCTTACCAGGGAGGATGACACTGTAGGGATGTTGCAGTGGTTACTCATGCTGGTTAATATCAAGACCAAGATATTTTTACCTCTTGTGGGGGCATCAACCAGCTGGTCCAAGGCATTTGCATTGACGAAATCAAGGAATCTCTGGGCATTTGTGTTTTGGCATGAGTAGTTCTTCCAATCTATGGTTGGATAGTTAAAGTCACCCAGGATCAGGTTAAAGGGTTGAATCTTGATAGACTCAAAGAGGTTCAAATAGGTGAACTGGGCATCTTGAGTCAAAGTTGGGGGCCTGTAGCTAGCTATGATTTGAATGGAAGTCCTGTCAATGGTTAACAGCACATGGAGTGTCTCCTGTATGTCATACTGTTTGACCAGCCTGGAGGTGTGTATTTCTTTTATATATATTGCAACTCCACCTCCTTTTGCTTTGCTGCCCATGGTTTGGGGACTGAATGTATGATAGGATGAGTAACCTGGTATGGCTGGGGTGCTCTCCGCAGCTTTGAACCAGGTTTCTGTGACTGCACAAATGTCAGCATCTTCCAGAGTTAAGAATGCTTGCAAAGATTGCAGTTTCATGTTTAGACTCCTAGTGTT
This sequence comes from Protopterus annectens, assembly GCF_019279795.1. Taxonomy (NCBI): domain Eukaryota; kingdom Metazoa; phylum Chordata; order Ceratodontiformes; family Protopteridae; genus Protopterus; species Protopterus annectens. The sequence goes on from NC_056743.1 coordinate 1,123,794,777, forward strand.
TAGCAGCATGACCTTTAATTTGCGCTTTGATGAAATGTTCATGTTGGTAGTTTTGACTTCATAGCATTGCCTAAAAAAGGCACTATGGGGGAGGCAGGAGCCTTTACCAGAAGCCTGATGCCCAAGGGAGACAGATGCAGACCATTTCTGGCAAAGCATCATGGTTTGTCAATCATGTCTTCCCAGGCTGTCAGGTACTGGATCCCCTTGGAATGACACCAGAAACAAAGCCAAATGTTAAAGTCAATCATTTTCTGTTTGTATTGAGACATCATTCTGGGTAACGGTAGAATGCTACTTAAGACTAGGAACATTCCTGTCTGGGACACAGTGAGCTCTAGCATGTCTCTCTTCAAGTAGTCCAGGGAGGTAGTAGTCTCAAGTTGTTCACACCAACATGGACTATGACAAAGTCATAACAGAATCTGTTGTTGAGAAACTTGAGTGCATGAGTGATATGGTGGATTCTGGCACCTGACAAAACTAACCGTGACTTTCTCCTAATCCACCCTGGTGAGCGGCACATCTGTGTGTCTCACAATGGAGTCTCCTATGACTAATATGTTGGGTCTATGTTTTAGCCTTAGTGGCTGTGAGACCCAGGTATGTGGAGTATGTGTGGTGTGTGGTGTGGTAGACAGTGGAGTTCACTTGTGCTTTTGCCTCAGAGGTTTTTCTTGTTTGGGTATGTTTTTGTTGACGACGTCCACATGTGGGAGTGTGTTGTGTAGGTGTGGGTGGTGGTTGAAGTGTGGTCTTTATGTTGACAACCTTCTCAGTACCAGATATACTGGCTTGCATGGAAGAGAGAATTGACTCTAGGATCTTAATGTATTTGCACCTCTCACAAATTGTGTTCCTAGGTGGTAGTAGTAGAGGGTTGCCCATGTACATGAGGCAGTTGCTACACTCAGTCAGGATGCCCACATCAACCAGACTGGCAGAAGAAAGTGTAGGAAGTTGTCCATCCATATTTGTCAGACTCTGAGTGAGAGAGGCCAAAGAGAGCTAAAAGGGTAAAGGGTGGAAGGTTTAAGAGTAGTACTACTAGGTGATCACACAAGTGCTACTAAGGGACAATTTGCAGTGGAAATACCTCACAAATTGTTAAAAACAGTGCAGCTCCAGCTCTGGATGCAGCAAACCTGTATCCAGACTATTCTACTCAATTTAAGGGTTAAGAACGAAATAAACAAGTGAAACAAATCACCAACTGGGTAAACGTTAAACCGCTGATATAAAATACAAGTAAAATAAAAAGCAAAACACTTGCAGTATAACGAAACATGGCTGTCATAAAAATAAAAACTTTTATTTTATAAACAGGTAAGCGCTTTCACCACCAACGTGGTGGCTTCATCAGACCATATCAAATAAATAGGAAAAAAGCAGCATGTTTAAATACAAATTCATATAGCCCACCGATAAAAATTCACAACCAAAAATCAGGCATCCATTCTGATGTATATTCAGCTACAACTAGCAACGTACACAGCATCATTACATAACAAGCATCAGCTAAAAACCTTAAAGGAGCAGGCTTCTCTTTCCTAGTCGCACATATTAAAGCACTTCACCAGTATATAACAAATAACACACAATCTTACCTATACAAAGTCAACATGTAAAATGTATACAACATTCTTATAAAGACATTTCATATCTATACAAACCCTAAAACTACACAATCATTACTTCAGAAGTCCCCTTGCCTTCATAACAGACTTAATTGCCACCATTCCATTCAACCAAAAGCCCTTATCAACTCTAAGCTTCAGAATCCAACGTAACTCACTATTCTCCATCCCCGTTCTCTAAATCACCTAGTCTGGTGCTCATCTACAATTTCAACTACCATAAACTTGAACTCATCGGGGGTGACAGTGTCCAATACGTGTCTAGCAAGCGCACTAGTAGTATAATGAGTTCTTATACAATATAAGTGCTCCCTTACCTGCTCCCTTAATGTCAGATTGCTTTTTCTAATATAAAAATAAAGGCAACATTCACACTGTGCCAAATACACCAAATTTCTAGTGCCACAATCTGCCCTAGCCCTAAACCTATGCTTCATTCCTGTATCAGGGTGAGCAACCATATTGTCACATTTAACATACCTACAGTAACTACATCAGCTGCATGTAAATGTCCCTACACATGATCACCTCTATCCCCTCTACTCTCAGGGAAGCAAAGCATTCTTTTTAGGGAGTTATGGTTCTTAAACCAAAAATAAGGTGCGTCACCAACCACCTTCTTAATCTTCTCATTTGTCATTACTAAAGGCCAGTGTTTCTTAAACACCATCTTAACCTTTTCCACATCACTAGTATAGTACAAAGGAACATTTACCAAATCAGATGACATGTTCCTGGTATTCCTATTAGAATTCACGTCTACTCTAGATGAGAAGTAGGGTCTAGCCCTACCATCCCTTAACCCATCTATCTGTGCAAGAAGTGGAGTGATCTCCTCAGATCTATATCCTCAATCCTGTAAATTCTGCTTCAAAGTAACCAATCCATCCTATAACCATCAACAACATTATTATGTCTCAAAACTCACATCCCTTGCCTCTTCACGACGTTGGTAAAACACGTTTGGGATGCATGCTCTTCCTATGGAGAAGGGAGTTCTTATGGCAATCTTTCCCATACAAACTAGTAGCAATGGATAAATCTGGTAGCTTCTTCACATGAATCTCCAAATAATCATTACCAGTGTCAGAGTATTTAGAGGTAAACCTCAAAAAGTCAGTGCTCCTATGCAAGAGTTGTGTGAAGTCATTCAAAAGTTCCACCGTGCCACCCCAAATGATAAATGCATCATCCACAAAGTGGCGGTAGAACTTAACATTCTCCTGAAACATATCCAACTTAGACACTTCATCCAACTCCCATTGTGCAAGGATGGCAGTGACGTAGCTATTGGCAAAGCATGAGCCCATAGCTATGCCATCCTTCTGCAGGTAATATATCTTATTAAACACAAATATATTATTTTCCAACACAACCTCCATAAATGCACATAACAGAGCAATTAATCTACCATCATATCTACTATTATTTAATAAATACCACTTCATATACTCAACACCCTATGAAATAGGTATTGTTGTGAAGAGAGACATAACATCTAGTATAACTAAAACGTAGACACTAGATATACCACTCGTATCCATAAACAAGTACAAGTCCTGTAAAAACTGTTTAGTCATTCAGCACCACTTTTGGCATATTCAAAACTAGTCTAATATGCTTCTCCACAAAAATGGAGAAGGTTTCGCTCAACCAAACCTTCCCGGACACAATAGGCCTAAAAGGTAGTCAAAAATGGGTCCTTATGAATCTTAGGGAGCCCTTGAAATAATGGAACAACAGGACATTCCACATTTAAGAACTGCATCAATTTCAAAGAAACACAATAGCTCAACAAACAATCATTCAAAATAATATATATCTTTCCTGCCATACCATCAATTTGTTTATCATCAATAACCTTATACGTGCCCTCATCTGATTACAATGTCTTAATAGAATAAAAATAAACCAACTTATCCATAACTACAATCATACCTCCCTTATCAGCAAGGCATATGACTATAAAATCATCATTACACGAAGAGTGGAGAATAGTTTCCTCTAACTTTGTCAAATTCACAAACCTCCTCCCACTTTGTTTACCATCCAACAAAAGATGCAATTCTTCCTCACATATTTTACTAAAGGCTTCTAGGACAGGGTGATTAACAGGCATAGAACTACTAGGCTTCTTAAAAGAGCATCTACCCATAGACTCATTTTCAGGAAACATTAGTTTAAGCATGACATTCCTCAATTTCAAGTCAACAGTATCGGGCAAATCTGCCCCTGTGCAGGAATAAAAGAAAGACACATTTAAAATACACATTTTGGTTTCAGTCAATTGTATCTCAGATATATTCCAGACTAATGATCTTTGGGGTTCCACATTTTCTTCAGAGTGGGGTAGTTCACTGGTTCCAATTGCTCTCTACTCTTCACGCATCATTGACTCCTTGAACTACTCCATCCCCTCCCCCACTCTTGTGGAATAGGCAGCATGAGCTTTGAAAAAACCTGCTGTTGTTGATTCAGATTCTCCTTCCTCCTTACCACCACCTGTGCCAGGGGTACACACCTCTTATCATCAGTACTATCATTAGTGGCCACACAAGACATATGCATTCTATCTTTTGTACCTTCACCTACACAAACCAGTTGTACAGTCATTCAGGAAGTCTCAGCTGTATCATCAGACACCACTTCCAAAGTGGAATTATTTTTCACAGCACCTCTTTTCACAGGAGCTGATCCAGAACTAGCACAGCTCACAGTATTCCCGGTCTCTACTTTAGGCCAAGAAAATGTGTTCCTTCTCGAAATCAGACAGATCCCTGTCTAATTTCTTTCTCTTCTGTGCTGTTAGTCATTTTTCATATAAAGTAACATTTTCAATAATGCCACCTATAGCTTTATCAACCGCAGTCACCACAACAGAATTATATGGCGGCTCTTAATGCTTTTTAACTTCACAAACCAGTCTCTCTTCCTCTGGCCTGAAAAAGTATATCAGAAGCTGCAAATAGTGCAAACTTGTCTCCAGGTTGATATTCTGCCAGCTCGCTAATAAATCAGGATAGTGTGAGCCATAAACTGGCATTTTTAAAACTCTAAGGCCTCTGTGGATCACCCATAAATGCAAGCATGCTTCAAAATGATGACGTTGTAACCGAAGTTATGAACCCCATCCAAGGTAGACACAAGTACTAAAGTGGCTTTTCATCTATCCTTGATATTGCAGAATGTTCTGGTTTTCTGTCATATTTTTATACTGTTGATTTATGCTTCTTATTCAGAAAATGCATAGTGTTGCAGTGCATATTGCTCTGTGAATAAGTATCAGTGTAAGATGCAAGTAAGCTTTAATAAGCATATTGTTAAAAAATTACTAACATTAAAAGCCTTTTTGTTGTTGTCATGCAGATAATATTTACATAACTAGCGTATAAGCCTGGGTATTGAAATGCATATGACAGTATTTGTAATAAAGGACAGGATTACAGTATTTTCAGAAGCTCATTACATTTGTTGGAGAATTACAGTCATCTTTGCAGGCTTTACCCGTAATCTAAACAGAATGCCAGTCGATCATGTGTGGTCCATAACCTGTGCAGTAATCCTTTAAGCAAGTCATCTTGAGCTTGTTTCTTGTTTGCTTTCATTTTTTACTTTGATCGTGTTTTCCCCATGAAACAAGTAGATAGTTGTCAGACAGCAGGTACTTGTTTGGATAAGAAACATTTTTACAAGTGGGGGTATCACAGAGATTGCTACTTTCAGCATGTTACTTGATACTTTTATAAAGCTGAATATAAATTATATTTAGAACTGCAGTGCAAGGAGAAGTGGTTTGAGTTGAGTGCTGCTTGTTTTTTCATACTTGATTTTGACTGGCATTCCAGCAATGTATTTAAAAAGTAACGTATTTTTTCATGCCTCACGACCTATTTTTGTTTCCATCTAGATATTAAATAAGCTGTCATGTAGCCAATGCATTGAAATATTTTTTTTCTTCTACACTTCATTTTGTCTTGATTGAATTCTCATAATGATGGTTTGGCACCCAGGGCAGCAAGTCCCAGTTTTTTTCATTTTTTAGCATAGCTCAACCCCTTCCTAGTTGGCCAGACCCCTCATATTGGCCCCACACATTCAGCTGTCTCCTGCAGCCCCCCTTTGATTTGAAGCCACCAGCCACCACTATCGGACGTTAAGGGAGCAGGTAAGGGAGCACTTGTATTGTATGAGAACTCAGAATACTACTAATGCACTTGCTATACATGTATTGGACACTGGCACTCCCCAGGAGTTCAAAAGTATGGTAGCTGAAATTGTAGATGAAAGCACCAGACTAGGTGATTTAGAGAACAGGACAGAGAATAGCGAGTTACGCTGAATTCTGAAGCTTACTGCTGATAAGGGCTTTGGGTTGAATGGGATGGTGTCAATTAAGCCTGTTTTGAAGGCAAGGGGACTTCCAAAGTAATGATTGTGTGGTTTTAGTGTTTGTATGCACATGAAATGTCTATATAAGAATGTTGGATAAATTTTACATGTTGACTTTGCATAGGTAAGATTGTGTGTTATTTGTTATATATTGGTGAAACACTTTAATATGTGCAACTAGGAAAGAGGAGCTTGCTCCTTTAAGGTTTTTAGCTGATGCTTGTGGTGTGATGACGTTATGTACGTCGCTAGTTGTAGCTGGATGTACATCAGAAAGGATGCCTGATTTTGGTTGTGAGTTTTTATTGAATGGGATAATTGAATTTGTATTTAAATATTATGTTTTTTCCTATGTATATGATATGGTCTGATGAAGCCACCATGTTGGTGGTGAAAGTGCTTACCTGTTTATAAAATAAAAGTTTTTATTTTTATGACAGCCATGTTTTGTTATACTGCAAGTGTTTTGCTTTTATTTTACCTAAGAATACAATAAAACTCGCAAAAAGCACAGATTAACCACTTACAGACAAAAACAGAACTCACAGTATGAAAAATACAATTAAACAGTAAGGAAATGGAATAAAATGCAAATAAACAGTCATGAATTGCAGTAAATAGCAATGAAATACAATTAATCAATAAATTGCTTTTAAACAGTGGAAATGTGATAATTTAGCTCACAATCACAACAGTAAAAAGCAGTTCAAATAAAGTATAAGGCTACCGCCAAGCAATAACAAATGTGGCAAACTAAATGCAGTTGAACACCTAAGCACAAGCAAAATGAAGTAGGAAGAGGGACCTTTTTTATTTATTTATTTATTTTTTAGTAGAAAGGGAGGAGACTGAAGATAATTCAAGATTAAGAGGCCAAAGGGGTGGGCTTTCACAACTGATCTCACTGTACTCAGTAGAATGAGCTGATGTAATGGGACTGGGGGGGATGTCCAATATGAAATTTATAGTAGAGGCGGGCAACTCAAAAACCACCAAGCTTTAATACTATAACAGCTAGGTAGATAGGTGGAATACAAGATAAGAACAGAGAAGGATTGAATTCACTAGGCCTATACAAACAGTTGCACAATTTAAAAATATATGCAACAAATATTGTTTTATCAGAAGTGCAGAAACAGTTGGAACTGTTTTATCACAAGTGCAGAACAGATGAAAATCAGACACAACACTCTATAGCTACCCTCAATTCACTATTCATGTCACTCCGGCACTCTTCCCCTGCTTTCTCCCTAACTCCATTACTTTACTACTGTATTATTTATTTATTTTATTTATTTATTTTACATTTATTGACCAGGTTAGACTGGCTGGGCAGGTGCCATTTTTCAGCACTGACCCGAGGAGAAAAGCTCCATTTAGTACAAGTAATAAGAAAAATACAGCAGTCAAGTATTAATATACCACAGCTTATTCTAACAAATAGCGTAAGCTATGAAAAAAATTAAGAACTCTGAAACAGTTCATACAGTACAATCACAACAGAAAAAGTAGACTACTTACAGTCTTTACAATACAATTTGATTAAACAGTAGTTTAGAATAAAGGCTTTATAGAGTAAGGGAAATGAAGGGATGTACAGTGGAATAGTATGCTATAGAGTAAGGGAAATGAAGGGATGTACAGTGGAATAGTATGCTATAGAGTAAGGGAAATGAAGGATGTACAGTGGAATAGTATGCTATAGAGTAAGGGAAATGAAGGGATGTACAGTGGAATAGTATGCTATAGAGTAAGGGAAATGAAGGGATGTACAGTGGAATAGTATGCTATAGAGTAAGGGAAATGAAGGGATGTACAGTGGAATAGTATGCTATAGAGTAAGGGAAATGAAGGGATGTACAGTGGAATAGTATGCTATAGAGTAAGGGAAATGAAGGGATGTACAGTGGAATAGTATGCTATAGAGTAAGGGAAATGAAGGGATGTACAGTGGAATAGTATGCTATAGAGTAAGGGAAATGAAGGGATGTGCAGTGGAATAGTATGCTATAGAGTAAGGGAAATGAAGGGATGTACAGTGGAATAGTATGCTATAGAGTAAGGAAATGAAGGGATGTACAGTGGAATAGTATGCTATAGAGTAAGGGAAATGAAGGGATGTGCAGTGGAATAGTATGCTATAGAGTAAGGGAAATGAAGGGATGTACAGTGGAATAGTATGCTATAGAGTAAGGGAAATGAAGGGATGTACAGTGAAATAGTATGCTATAGAGTAAGGGAAATGAAGGGATGTACAGTGGAATAGTATGCTATAGAGTAAGGGAAATGAAGGGATGTACAGTGGAATAGTATGCTATAGAGTAAGGGAAATGAAGGGATGTGCAGTGGAATAGTATGCTATAGAGTAAGGGAAAAGAAGGGATGTACAGTGGAATAGTATGCTATAGAGTAAGGGAAATGAAGGGATGTACAGTGGAATAGTATGCTAGAGTTGAAGAGGGAGAAAGAGGGAAATATGTATATATTTTATGGTGGCTAAGTACAGTGGCAGTACCAATGATTTTTGAGGTGGTCTTTTAATGCTGATTTGAATATTATTGTGTTTGTAAGGGACCATACTTCTTGAGGTAGTTTATTCCAGGACGTGGATGGGTGATAGCTATACAGTTTACATCCAGTTTTAGTTTTGGGTTTATAAATTTGGAGTAAGTTTTGATTAGAGCTTCTAAGTTGTCTGGAGGGAGAGTAATAAGAAATTAGTGGAGCAAGTGTTGGGCTAAAAGAAGGCGAGTAAAGGATAGAGTGAATAATGGAGAGTTGAGAGAGTACAAGATGGTGGCCAGTCCATTTGTTTTAATGAGATGCAGTGATGGGATTTATAGTTTTGATTTGCTGCAAAACGTGCAATTTTATTATAGGAGGTTTTGAGCTTGGTCAGAAGGGTAGAGTCAAGATTAGTAAGGATCTGGGAGCCATACATAAGACTGGGTAGGAGGTATGATTGAGATAGTGTAATCCTGGCATCATAGGAAAGAAATTTCTTTGATCTATAGAGTAGTCCTAGGTTTTGATGGGCCTTTTTGATGCAGTTATTGATATGTATGTCAAACTTCAATTGGTCATCTATGGTTATTCCTAAGAGTTTGGTGCAGGATTCTACTTGTATGGAGGTGTTGTTCAGAGATAGTATGGAGAAGGTAGATTTGATATAGGATCGATTTTTTGGGAGAAACAGTAGCAGTTTTTTTTTTTTTTTTTTTTTGGGTTGCGTATGAGTTGATTGTCAGTAAGCCAGGATTCTATTGAGTTAAAGGCAGTTTGGGTGGTAGAATGTAGTTCAGAGATGGAGCTAGCAATTGTAGTGATGGCAGAGTCATCAGCATATTGCACTAGAGAAGTCAAAGGGGAGGCAGAGTAGATATTGTTAGTGAAAATATTGAAGAGTAAAGGCCCTAAAATAGAGCCTTGGGGAACTCCCATTTTGACTGGTAGAGGTGGTGAGAGTGCAGACTGCCATTTGACAGATTGGGTTCGATTGGAGAGGTAGCTAGAGAATGATGAAACTGCTTCGGGTGACAAATTTAGTTCTTGTAATTTGTTTAAGAGCAGAAGGTGAGATACAGTACCAAATGCTTTGGACATATCCAAAAACAGACAAGAAACTAGCTTGTGGTTGTCCCTGGCAAGAGAGACTGTGTGGAGAAAGGATAGAAGTGCAATGGTAGTGCTGTGTCTAGGTCTGAAGCCATGTTGAGCAGGAGTTAGAAGGTTATGCCTAGTAAGATATTACATGATCTGCTTGTGAACACATTTTTCGAGGACTGAAAAGAGGGGACAGGATGGCAATTGGACGGAAATTTCAGATATCACAGGAGTTGCCACCTTTGTGTATAGGAAGGGTATGAAACTGCTTCCATATTATTATTAATATTTTTCTTTTTTATACTTGCTTCACTTGCCTAGCCCCCACATGGCAATCTTGACTCTTACACCACACCCCATTTCCTGTGTCTTACCAGTGGTTGTTTCTGGATCATGAAAGGCAGATCTGCTTGCATGTTGCATTGCCTCTGTCCTGCATGAAGACTATTATTTGAGTTACCCATCCTTACATTTGATCCTACCTCACCATGCCTCTTCCTGCTGTACCTCAGTCCCTTTTCCCCACATCTGCCATGGCACAGCACTGGAAAAAAATGTATTGTGAAGTTACATAACATTGGTGTGCACAATACGTGTATTATGCAATCATGTCACTAGCATAATTCAAAAAGATGGAGTGTGTAGAGAGTGTATGTGCTGTAGCTTTAAGAAGTATATCAATGACTGGATTTGCACATAAATACCGGGCACATAGGTTCATATGTTCATAGGTGTTTACTAGGCAAACAGCCACAAGTGCCTTTTTAAGCCTAGCCATACATCCCAAATCTCTGACAAGTTCTGATACCCTTGATGACTGTACGCATGGGCCTGGGAGATGAACGATTTACAAGTTACCTGTGTCCATTAGAGACATAGGTGCCAAACCTGGGATGAATTTCTGGTTTCCCATCCAATTGTCCAATTTGCACTTGAATTGGGTTAGGAAGGAACTCTGCTTCACATGGACAGGGAGTCTCTTCTATCGAAGGGATACTCTCTGGGATACATACCTATCTCTCTAGTAGGTCCTGTTTATATCACAGGCAAGGATTAAGTCTTTAGAATGGGTAATTTTGGTTCTGTTTATTTTGTGGATATGCAGGAGGTCCATCAGAGTGGGGTCTGACATGCTTTTCCCAGTGCCATTTTGAAAGTGCAGCCAGAGAGTGATCATGTATGATTGCAGAAGTTAGTTTGTTCATAGGTTCATAGGTTGGTACTAGGCTATTGGCCCTAGGTCCTATACAAGCCTAGCCATAACAAATCCCTGGCTATTTCTTCCCACAGTATTTACTTCCCTGGACCCCTGTCTAGCAGGGCAACTGACGTGATCTCCAGGGTAAATTTCCTATCTCCCATCCAGTCGTCAAGGCTCCTTTTGAAGAGGGCCAAGGAGGCGCTCTGCTTGACATGTATAGGCAGTCTATTCTAGAGTATGGGGAGTCTCTGGGTCAGTAACCTATCCCTCCAGCATGTTTTGTTCATTGTGATGACAAGGTTTAGGTCCCTGGAGCATGTGGCTCTGATAGAGTGGAATTTCTTTAAGGGTAGCATGTCCAGCAGCTCTGGGTTTGACATGGCCTTCTATGTTAAGCAGAGATCACCTCTGAGTAGATGGTGTGTGTCAGAGTATAGCTGGAGTTTTTTTAGTTGATCAGCATAGGGCATCTGCTTTAGGCCTGTGATTCTTTTAGTGAGGTGTTTCTGCGGCCTTTCAAGTTGTTGCAAATGTCTTGTGAGGTACATACCCAATGGGGTGTTGTACTCTATAATGGGTCTAATGAGGAATGAGTACAGTGGGACAATGACCTCCTTTTTTCTGGATGAAAAGCCCTTAATGATGGGGTATGCCACATAGAAGGATTTCCTGACCATTGTGGCGTTGTGGTTATTGAAGGTGAGACCACTGCCCAGCTGTGTTCCTAAGTCTCTTATCACACTTTCAGTGTTTAGTGTACTGCCATCTATGTGGTAATTCATGGGTACATGTTTTTCCCAAAGGGAATAACTATACACTTCTTGGCATTGACCTTGAGCCCATGGCTCTGGCACCAAGCATCTGTTTCTGTAAGGCCATTTTGTAGAATATCCACATCATTTGGGGATTCAGTAATGACTCCCAGTTTTAAGTCATTTGCAAACTTTGTTAGCCAGAGTCACTGATTGTTGGCCTGTACTTCAGAGAAGTAGATGCCAAACAAGAGTGGTTCCAGGACTGATCCCTGAGGTACACCACTTGTCACTTGTCTGGAGCTGGATTTGGAGTCAGCTACTTTTACAGTGTGGGTTCTGTCAGTATGCCAGTTGGTAACCCATCGAGTGACATAGGGATTTATACCCAGCTTAGTAACTTTATGATTCCAGAGTGGGGAATGGTGTCAAAGGCCTTGGCGAGGTCCAGATAGGTTGTGTGGACTGCCTTAACCTCATCCACAGTTCTGGAGACTGATTTGAAGAAGTCAGTCCAGTTCAGGAGACATGATTGGCCCTTCATGAACCCAAACTGGGTGGGGTCCAGTGTTTGAAGGTTACTAATGCCTTTGTTTATAAGTTCCATGATAATATGTTCCATGGCTTTGCAGATCAGGCTCATCAGGCTGATGGGACAGTAGTTCCCAGGATCCAAGGTGGATCCCCCCTTGTGGAGTGGGATAACTGTAGCTGTGCACCACTCAGTGGGCATGAAGCCTGAGGTGAGGTTATGATTAAATATGACACTTAGGTGAGGTGCCAGTTTGTAGTTCATGTAGTACACAGCCCGGGATGCCGTCTAGTCCCATGGATGCTGTATTCTTAGATTTGGAGAGTGCGTTTTTTACCTGTGTGGCTGTGATTACCGGAATTTGGAAATCTTTCTGTATTGAGATGGGCCCTTTAGGGAATGAGAGGGGGATAAAGTCAGCACCGAATAGATCTGCCAGGATGTTGGTAATGTCCTTGGGAATCAGTATATTTAATTCCATTCTGTTGTAGCTCAGAGCAGATCTGAGCATTGCCACTGAGATTCTTGACATAGTTATAGAATGCCTTGTGGATGTCTTTGGAATCTTTGGTAATTTTATTCTCATAACTAGCTTTGGAGGATTTTATGAGGGATCACAGCTTCTTACTGAGGCTGGTAAAGGAGTTTTTTTGCATCCTGGGATTTTCCTCTTTTCTGCAACAGTTCTTCCTTCTGTTCATAGGTTCATAGGTTCATAGGTTCATACTAGGCTATCTGCCCGAGGGCATTTACAAGCCTAGCCCATCGTTTTGTGGCTTATGCCACCCCTTTAGTATGGGGAACTATACCCATTATTTTGCTGTGCCTCTGTCGAGCAGTGACACTGAGGTAATCCCTGGGGTATATCTGCGATCTCCCATCCATTGGTCAAGATTTCTCTTGAACAAGGCCAGCGAGGTGCTCTGCCTCACATGTACCGGGATTTTGTTCCACAGCATAGGGAGTCTTTGGGTGATGAATCTATCCCTCCAGCACGTCCTATTAATAGCCGTGTCAAGGTTTAAGTCTCCGCCCTTGTGGCTCTGATGGATCTAGATTTTTGAGGTGAAGCATATTCATCAAATCTGGGTTTGACATGGCCTTGTATGTTAGGCAAAGGTCACCTCTGAGCAAGCGGTGGCGACTGAATAGAGCTGGAGTTCTTTCAGTCGGGCAGCATAGGACAGATTTTGAGACCCTTTATCCTTTTGGTGAGGAACTTTTGTGGCCTCTCCAGCTGCTGCAAGTGTCGGGTCAGATACATTCGAATGGGGCATTGTACTCAATCATTGGTCTGATGAGTGATGAGTAAAGGGAGACTATGACCTCCCTTGATCTAGATGAGAATCCCTTCATGATAAGGTGGGCAATGTAGAAGGTCTTCCTAACTACTTTAGCTACATGGGTGTCGAATGACAGACTACTATCAACCTGGGTCCCCAGGTCCCTGATAACTTCTTCTGTGCTCAGTGGATTGCCACCTATTTGGTAGCTAGGGGTAACCTTGTTTTTCCCGAAGGGTATGACTATGCATTTTTGGCATTTAACTTTAGGCCGTGGCTCTGGCACCAGTTATCTGTTTCTGTGAGACCCTTCTGAAGGATATCTGTGTCAGATGTGTTTTCTACTATGGCCCAGTTTGCAGTCATCTGCAAACTTTGTCAGCCATAACCCTCCTGTGTTTGCTTGTACTTGGAAAAGTAGATGCCAAACAAGAGTGGGCCCAGGACTGAGCCCTGTGGGACACCACTTGTGACAGGCTTTGAGTCTGACATGGCGCCAGCAGCTCTGACCCTGTGGGTTCTGTCACTCAGCCAGTTTGCAACCCATCTTGTGATGTATGGGTTGACATTTAAGCTGATGAGTTTTTCAATGATACCCGAATGGGGTATTGTATCGAAGGCCTTAGCCAGATCGAGGTAGGCTGTATGGACTGCCTTTCCCTCATCAATGGCTTTGGTGACTGTTTCAAAAAGTCAACCAAGTTTAAAAGGCATGATCTGCCTTTGACAAAGCCAAACTGGGTTGGATCCAAAGTCTGCAAATTCCCTATGTCTTTATTTATGAGGTCCATTATGATCCTCTCCATGGCTTTGCAGATAAGGCTTGTCAAGCTAATGGGCGGTAATTTCCAGGGTCGGTGGAGGCACCGCCTTTGTGAAGTGGTACCACAGTTGCAGTGCGCCACTCCTGGGTACATATCCAGAGGTAAGACTTTGATTAAACAGCTGTCCTAGCTGTGGGTTTAATTCCTCATTGAGTTCATGGAGCACACAGCCGGGGACACCATCAGGTCCCATGGATGCTGTGTTTTTGCTTTGGAGAGAGCAGTTCTCACTTGGGCGCTGGAGATGTTTGGGGGCTGCAATCGTTTGGTATAGATATCTCTCCTTTTGGGGAGGGGAGAAGTTTGCACTGAACCTGTCAGCCAGTATGTTGGCAATGTCTGTAGGATCAGTAATCTTCACATCATTTTGAACTAGCTCTGAGCATATCTGGGAGTTTCCTCCCAGGTTTCTAACATAGCTAAAGAAGGCCTTATGATTGTCTTTTGAGTCTTTAGCTATTTTTCTCTCGAAATTTGCTTTGGATGATTTTATGAGAGCTCTTAGTTTTTTACTTATAGTGATCAAGGGTGTCTTACCTTTTAAGGATTTTGCTCTATCTTGTAGTAGCTTCCTCCTTTTGTTGTAGAGTTTGTTTATGGCTGGGGTCCACCAGACTGGGCGCTTGCCTTTGGTACAAAGAGTCTTTGTTTTGCTTGGGAATGCCTTATCCATGCAGTCCTGCAGGTGCTGGTAGAAGGCATTTGTAAGTGATTCAGCGGCTTGAGTACTGTTTTCCGCTGGCTCGGGGGCCTTAAAGGAGACCACACTAGTCTTTAGAAGTGTGAAGTCGGCTTTTGAGAAGTTCTTTACTGTGGTCTTTTTTATTTCAGGTGAGGGTGGGATGAGGACCTCCAGCGAGATTAGTTTGTGGTCTGATCTCACCAGTGAGGAGTACACCTCCGGTGTTGAACATTGTGCTCCCATGTTCGTGATGATGAGATCAAGTATGTTATCTCCTCTTGTGGGGATGGTGACTAGTTGTTCCATGGCATTTGAGTTTATGAATTCCAGGAACTTTTGGGCTAGGGTGTTTGGGCTTGAGTAGTGTTCCCAGTCTATATTAGGGTAATTGAAGTCACCTAGTATGATGGTGTTTGGTGATACATTTATCCTCTAGTGTTTTCAGGAAGGCCATGTGAGGTTCCTGAGTTTGTGAGGGTGGCCTGTAACATGCTACAATTTGCAGAGCAGTCTTGCCTATGGTTAATTGCACCTGGATGGTCTCCGATGCATCGTGCGTTGCCACCAGTCTTGAGGTGTGGGTGTCCTTGATGAATATGGATACCCCCTCCTTTCTTGGTATTGTCCAGATTTTGGGGCGGAATGCATGATATGAGGTAAAACCTGATAGCTGGGGTGCTCTCAGGAGCCTTGAACCAGGTTTCTGTCACAGCACAGACATCGATGTTCTCCATACTGAGAAGGGCCTCGAGTGCGTGCATTTTAAGATTTAGACTTCTGGCATTGAGCAGCATTACCCTTAGTTTTTTCCTTTTTGTGTTCTAGGGTGGTAGGTTTAGAATTTGAGCCTTGCCTAAAAAGGCACTATGGGGTGGCAAGAGCCTTTGCCAATATCCGGAATCCCAGGGTGACAGGTGCAAGCCGTCCCTTGCGAGCAGCGTGGCTTGTCCAGCATGTCATCCCAGGCAGACAGACACTGGATCCCCTTTGAATGACACCAGTGTTTAAGCCAATTGTTAAAGCTGATCATCTTATCTCTGTATTGTGGCATCATTCTTGGTGAAGGTAGGATACTGCTCAAGGTCAGGGTCATACCTGTCTGGGCTACATAATCAGAGAGCTCCTCAATGTCTCTTTTCATGTAGTCCAAGAAGGTGCGTCTCAGGTCGTTTACACCAGCGTGGACAATGACTGAGTCATATTTGTACCTGCTGTTGAGAGACCTGAGTGCTTGCGTTATGTGGCGGATTCTAGCGCCCGACAGGCAGCTTACTGTGACCTTCTCCTTACTCAGTCTGGTGGCGGGGCGTCAGTGTGTCTGACTATGGAGTCACCAATGACTAGTGTGTCTGGCATTGTGTTTGGCCTTAAGGGCTGTGACTGTTTGACACTCTGACTGTGAGGTCTATGTGTTGCAGGTGTTGTGTTCTGAGGTGGTGGTTGTTTGGGTGTCTGCTTTGGTGGCCTCTGCTGTTTTGGTAGATTTTTGATCAGAGCCTCCGAGTATGTCTTTGTGTGTTTATGTGTATGATTTGAGGTTGTAATGGTAATATGTGAGACTGGGTCTATAGTGTGTGTGGTAACCTTCTCCTCCTGACTGGTCTTGCCAGTCCTATGTTGAGAGAGCTCAGCCTCCAGTTTGGCCGTATAGTTGCATCTCTCGCATGTATTTGTGTTTTGTGGGAGGAGGAGAGGGTTGTCTGTGTACATGAGGCAATTGTAACATTGCCTCAATATTCCCAGGTTCACCAGCTGAGCAGGAGAGGACACTAGCAACTGATCCCTCGACATGCTAGAAGGAATAGACAAAAAAACTTTAAAAAGATTCCGGGGCGTGGGTGACCGAGAAATGGGGGGTTGCCTTTTTGGGGTACTATCTTTGACAAGAGTGCCGTATCAAGGTAATAAGTACTGTAGGAGCAAGTGCTACGTTTAACAGATAGAGAATAGTCTACTTGGAGTCAAGTAGAGATGATCTTTTAATTATAGGATACGCTGATTAGATCAGTAGTATAGTTCGAGGAAGGTAGTTTTAAGGGAAAATTTGAAGAGTGGACTTTAGGTAGCCCGAATAGTTTAAACCTGCTTAACCGCGCTGCCCTAGTGTGCAACGGTAACAAAACCCCGCTAAATCGGGCCAAAACCCGCTAAAGCGCGCTAAAGCGTGCTTTTTAGCAGGGGTCTGACAAAGTCA
The DNA here is from genome assembly GCF_019279795.1 of Protopterus annectens. Lineage (NCBI taxonomy): Eukaryota > Metazoa > Chordata > Ceratodontiformes > Protopteridae > Protopterus > Protopterus annectens. Next base: position 1,123,811,874 of record NC_056743.1, read on the forward strand.
GGAAATGACCCAAAATGGCCAATAAACTAGAAGTTACTGCCTTAAACCACTCCTCTGAGGACAAATGAAGGAGTTATGGAAATGACCCCTAGTGGCCAATAAAACTACAGTTTCAAGTCAGTAACCACCTCTCCGGGGGGCAGGGAAGCTGCCCAATGTTAGTCACTGCCACTGATGAACACAGAGACCCTCCTTCAGCCCAAGCAAAAATGGCCCCACAGAAACTTTGAAACAGTTCAGGATGAGCAAGCCTGTAACTGAACTTCTTTAACTCTCAGAAAAGTGGGAAAAAGCAAGATTTTTTTTTGTTTTGTTTTTACAGAGATAGCAGAGGTTCACAAGTAATATCAAGTTATAACAGTGCAGTAAATGACCCCACACAAGAGTGCTAGGTCAAGGACAGAAAATATGCAAGTTTTAAGAAAAAACGATTTAAAATTAAGTGCAAACAGGAAATTCAGCAAACAGCTTTTGGTTGTGCTCTAAATACAGCTACTAATACAGAAATCAAGTTTAACAAGCCAGAAAATGCTCAAGCTAGGCAGCTATGCAGAAAAACTTAGCAAATAAACAGAGAAAAAATACTTAAAATCTCAAAAGTGGCTCCCTTCTTCTCTCAGCGTTTTTCCTCTTGGAGGGTGCTTCACCAACAGCCAACAAGCCTGAAAAGACGCTCAAACCACGAGGCAACTAGGTTTTAAGAGAGGAAGATGAAGGAGTTATGGAAATGACCCCTAGTGGCCAATAAAACTACAGTTTCAAGTCAGTAACCACCTCTCCGAGGGGCAGGGAAGCTGCTCAATGTTAGTCACTGCCACTGATGAACACAGAGACCCTCCTTCAGCCCAAGCAAAAATGGCCTCACAGAAACTTTCAAACAGTTCAGGAACAGCAAGCCTGTAACTGAACTTTTTTAACTCTCAGAAAAGTGGGAGAAAGCAAGATTTTTTTTTTGTTTGTTTTTTACAGAGATAGCAGAGGTTCACAAGTAATATCAAGTTATAACAGTGCAGTAAATGACCCCACACAAGAGTGCTAGGTCAAGGACAGAAAATATGCAAGTTTTAAGAAAAAAACGATTTAAAATTAAGTGCAAACAGGAAATTCAGCAAACAGCTTTTGGTTGTGCTCTAAATACAGCTACTAATACAGAAATCAAGTTTAACAAGCCAGAAAATGCTCAAGCTAGGCAGCTATGCAGAAAAACTTAGCAAATAAACAGAGAAAAATACTTAAAATCTCAAAAGTGGCTCCCTTCTTCTCTCAGCGTTTTTTCCGCTTGGAGGGTGCTTCACCAACAGCCAACAAGCCTGAAAAGACGCTCAAACCACGAGGCAACTAGGTTTTAAGAGAGGAAGATGAAGGAGTTATGGAAATGACCCCTAGTGGCCAATAAAACTACAGTTTCAAGTCAGTAACCACCTCTCCCGGGCAGGGAAGCTGCTCAATGTTAGTCACTGCCACTGATGAACACAGAGACCCTCCTTCAGCCCAAGCAAAAATGGCCTCACAGAAACTTTCAAACAGTTCAGGAACAGCAAGCCTGTAACTGAACTTTTTTAACTCTCAGAAAAGTGGGAAAAAAGCAAGATTTTGTTTTTGTTTTTGTTTTTTACAGAGATAGCAGAGGTTCACAAGTAATATCAAGTTATAACAGTGCAGTAAATGACCCCACACAAGAGTGCTAGGTCAAGGACAGAAAATATGCAAGTTTTAAGAAAATAACGATTTAAAATTAAGTGCAAACAGGAAATTCAGCAAACAGCTTTTGGTTGTGCTCTAAATACAGCTACTAATACAGAAATCAAGTTTAACAAGCCAGAAAATGCTCAAGCTAGGCAGCTATGCAGAAAAACTTAGCAAATAAACAGAGAAAAAATACTTAAAATCTCAAAAGTGGCTCCCTTCTTCTCTCAGCGTTTTTCCTCTTGGAGGGTGCTTCACCAACAGCCAACAAGCCTGAAAAGACGCTCAAACCATGAGGCAACTAGGTTTTAAGAGAGGAAGATGAAGGAGTTATGGAAATGACCCCTAGTGGCCAATAAAACTACAGTTTCAAGTCAGTAACCACCTCTCCGGGGGCAGGGAAGCTGCTCAATGTTAGTCACTGCCACTGATGAACACAGAGACCCTCCTTCAGCCCAAGCAAAATGGCCTCACAGAAACTTTCAAACAGTTCAGGAACAGCAAGCCTGTAACTGAACTTTTTAACTCTCAGAAAAGTGGGAAAAAGCAAGATTTTTTTTTTGTTTTGTTTTTACAGAGATAGCAGAGGTTCACAAGTAATATCAAGTTATAACAGTGCAGTAAATGACCCCACACAAGAGTGCTAGGTCAAGGACAGAAAATATGCAAGTTTTAAGAAAAAACGATTTAAAATTAAGTGCAAACAGGAAATTCAGCAAACAGCTTTTGGTTGTGCTCTAAATACAGCTACTAATACAGAAATCAAGTTTAACAAGCCAGAAAATGCTCAAGCTAGGCAGCTATGCAGAAAAACTTAGCAAATAAACAGAGAAAAATACTTAAAATCTCAAAAGTGGCTCCCTTCTTCTCTCAGCGTTTTTTCCTCTTGGAGGGTGCTTCACCAACAGCCAACAAGCCTGAAAAGATGCTCAAACCATGAGGCAACTAGGTTTTAAGAGAGGAAGATGAAGGAGTTATGGAAATGACCCCTAGTGGCCAATAAAACTACAGTTTCAAGTCAGTAACCACCTCTCCGAGGGGCAGGGAAGCTGCTCAATGTTAGTCACTGCCACTGATGAACACAGAGACCCTCCTTCAGCCCAAGCAAAAATGGCCTCACAGAAACTTTCAAACAGTTCAGGAACAGCAAGCCTGTAACTGAACTTTTTAACTCTCAGAAAAGTGGGAAAAAGCAAGATTTTTTTTTTGTTTTGTTTTTACAGAGATAGCAGAGGTTCACAAGTAATATCAAGTTATAACAGTGCAGTAAATGACCCCACACAAGAGTGCTAGGTCAAGGACAGAAAATATGCAAGTTTTAAGAAAAAAACGATTTAAAATTAAGTGCAAACAGGAAATTCAGCAAACAGCTTTTGGTTGTGCTCTAAATACAGCTACTAATACAGAAATCAAGTTTAACAAGCCAGAAAATGCTCAAGCTAGGCAGCTATGCAGAAAAACTTAGCAAATAAACAGAGAAAAAATACTTAAAATCTCAAAAGTGGCTCCCTTCTTCTCTCAGCGTTTTTTCCTCTTGGAGGGTGCTTCACCAACAGTTTGTTTAAGACAGGGGACCACCAGATTGGCTTCCTTTTGTGGAGGAGAGCATTTTGGTTCTATTTGGGATGGCACAATTCATGCATGAGTGGATATGCTCGTACATATTAGTTGCTTAAGTTACAGTCAGTTACAGTCAGTCAACTTCTATCTTGTTGTGTTTGCATATAATAAATCTGCTTGAACAGAACCCTCAAAGACTCTTCTATTGCGTCCAAAGTGAGGTGCAGATATGACAGTGAAGGTAAACTAAAAGAAACAGCATGAAAAGAGCCAGAAAAGAATCAAAGGTATTGAGAATTCGTACAAACTGCTTATTTTATGAAAAAGATAAAATGGAGCATTACAAGGGCACAAACCGATTATTAAACAAGCGGGAGGCACAAAAGATGTATTAACTAAAGGAAATGTTTAAGATTAAGAAATGTGATGAAATGATTATCGCAAAAGCAAAATGAGTGTGCTTAAAGCAAAATTAGCGTGTTTAAGGCAAAACGAGCATGTTTAAAGAAAAATGAGTGTGTTTAAAGCAAAACGAGCGTGTTTAAAGCAAAACGAGCATGTTTAATGCAAAATGGGCATGTTTAGAGAAAAATGAGCACAAGAAAAGTACAATGGGCACAAAAAGAGATTAAATGAGCAAAATAAATATACTAAGGGCAAAAAGGGCACATTAAGTGTTAATAAAGCAAGGCTACTACATGTTTTTTGGCAAAGTGCTGTCCTTTGCCATAACTACAACTTCATATTGCATCAAGGGTATAACTAGAGTTATTTGAAGCATCTCAAAGTGTGTAAAAGTGCTTACAGTGTGTGCTTATTACCGTGCATGTATTTTGAAGAATTATTTGTGTGCAAAGTGCAACTATTTCATGAAGTACAGTCAAAGTATAGCCATTTAGAAAAGTTTCTTGTATTGGGTGTATCTATTCACAAAGTGCCACCACTACAGTGTGTTTTTTGCACTGTAAAGAATTGTCTAGCAAGGTACTGCCATTTTGGGAAATTTCAGTGTGCTGTGTACTGTTTATTCACAAAGTGGTTAACTGACCAGTTCAATTGCATTATGCAGTTATTTGAAATGTTTCTTATACTGATGAGGTGATTTCTTGTAATACAGTGATTTCAAGAGTATTACAGTGTCCGGGAGACTTATTTCACAAAGTTCAGTTATACAGAGGCTTATTGTGCTATTAGGCAAATTTACAGACACTGGCATAAATTTCTTGCATATGTGTATGTGTAGGTGTTAATGCTTATTTGCAAAACCCTTCACTGGTATGTGTTAATATGACCGATGGATTTTGAAAGCCCTTACCACTTGTATTTGATCAGAATATTGCAGAGAATTGAAGAATATTTGAACAAGAGTACAATACTTTTATACAAGCAGCTTATTCAGATAAAGATGCATGCACCAGGAAATTCATTTTGCTAAACGTAGCTGGGTCAGAGGCCATTTAAAGAGAGTATTAATTTGTGTATGCACCAGCAGTATATGAGGGAGAAGGTGAAAATCATCATATTGTTGTACAGGCTGAAGCAAGAGAAGATCCAGAGTGTTTGAAGTGCAAATTCAGAGAAATGTGTAACTCCCAAACAAATATTACATTAGAGAGGCATTTGTTTTACATGAGATCAGAAACCAGGGGAAACTTTTGCAGCTTATATAACTGACTTGAGAAACAAAGCCAAAATGTGTCAGTTTGGTAACTTAAAAAGATGAGTTAATAAAGGACAGGCTCATGTGTGGTATTAATAGTGCTGCAGTGAGAAAGATTTTGCTTCATGATAGTGATTTAATATTGAGTAAAGCCATTTAAATTTGTCAAATCCATAAAGTTACAGAAAAACACACAAGTATGCTTGCAAGTGACAAGAGCATGGTTTCAGCAGGCTCTAGACTAGAGAAAATGTAGATAGCGTGCAACGTGGCAAACAGAAGTAGGCCTAAGCACATGGCAGCCACATCCTCTTCTGGCTCACCAGGGAAACCATGTAGTTTTCCAACAAGTTCTAAGAAAAGTTCAGTTAAAGGAGCATGCTCATTGCAGTACAAATGTGAATCAGCAAAACCCAAGTCCAGCTTTATTGTTAGCTGCCGCATTTGTGATGACTCTAAAAGAGAGAAATGTTTAGCATTTGGTCAGCAATGTCACAAGTGTAAAAAATGGAACCATTTTCAAAAGTTTTGCAAATTAAGTAAACCCCACATAGTTGTGAAGAAAGGTCATACAAAAAAGCAAACTTGATCAAGTAGAGCTGCAGCAGTTCACTTTCTATGTAGATGGTGTATCAGTAATTAGTGAATGAGTTGATGCAGTGAATTTACTGGCAAAGAACAAAGTGTTTTGAACAGTCCAGATCAATGGTAAATCCACAGAGCTTAAAGTAGGTACCGGTTCAAAGTGTAATGTTATATCAGGAGAAACATTTACTAAGGTGAGAGCTAATGAGCAACTCAATGTAGCTGGTATTGTGAGCCTTGTTGCTTATGGAGGTGAAGAAGTTCAAACCGAAGGCTCAGTAATGCTTTCGTGTTACTTGGCTAAGAACTGTTACAGCTGGTTATTCTATGCAGTTCAAAGACCAGTACAGCCTTTATTGGGTCTCAAAGTCAATTTGAGAATGAATCTGCTTTCTGTTACCAAAGAAGTTCATTACATAAGTGCATATCCTAGTTCCAATTTTTCTGAAGACATTTTCTCAGAGTATGCTGATGTTTTCGATGACAAGTTGGGCAAACTTCCAGTTGTGTATTACATAAAGTTAGACCCAGAGGTCATTCCAGTAGCTAGACTGGCAAGAAGTGTTCCAATAGCTATGCAGGATAAAGTCAAAGCTCACTTGGATAAAATGGTACAGCAAGGTGTAATTTGTAATTTGTTCAGTTACAGAACCAACTGAATGGGTGTTGTCCATCGTAGCAGCTCACAAAAATGGTTCAAATGAAATTAGAATATGTATTAACCCAAGAGATCTGAATAAAGCATTGAGGAGACTGCATCATCCAATGTGCACAGTCAAAGAGGTTGCAGCTCTAATACTGAATGCCACTGTTTTCTTCTGTCTTGGATGCAAAATGTTAATTTTGGCAAGTGATACTTCATTGCAAATCCTCATTACTAACCACTTTTGGTACCCCGTTTGGGAGATACAGATTCTTAAGGATGCCATTTGGAATAAATTCTGCAAGTGAAGTGTTCCAGCATGCAGTGGAGAACATTTTTTTCAGGTTATCCTTGTGCCATATTAGTAGAAGATTTATTGGTTGGAGGCAATGGTGAAGCAGAGCATGACAGAAACTTAAAGAGAGATCTAGACAGTGCATGTAAAGTAAACATGAAGCTCAATGCTTTAAAGTGCAAATTCAGACTACCAGAAGTACATATGTAGGCTGTTTATTTACCAATGGCCTCTGACGCAGCTACGTTTAGCAAAATGAATGCCCTGGTGCATGCATCTTTATGCTTGAGACTAGACCAGACCAAGCAAGCAGCTATTCTTGAGATGTCAGTACCAGATAATATTCAAGCTCTACAGTGTTTCCTAGGCATGGTCAACTATTTAGGCGAGTTTATACCAGACTTCAGTGAGCTGACAGCACCTTTAAGAGAGCTGATGCACAAAAATGTTACATGGTCATTGTTAAAACAGCCTTAAGCAGAAAATTGCCACCCCACCTATGCTAAGATACTATGATGTAACTAAAATCAGTCACTCTTTCCTGTGATGCTTCAAAATTTGGTCTTGGCACAGTTATTTGTCAAGAAGGCAGATCAGTAGCCTATGCATCTAGACTGAAATGCAATATGCTCAAATTAAGAAAGAACTTTTGGCAATAGTATTTGCATGTTCAAAGTTTCATGATTATATTCATGGTTGAGCTATTCAGATTGAAACTGATCACTAACCCCTATTTACTGTTCTAAAGAAGCTTATGCATTCAGCTCCAGCAAGACTACAAAGAATGATGCTCAAATTGAAAAGTACAACTTCAAAATAGTCTATACGCAGGGCATACTACTTTATCTGGCTGATACCTTATCCAGATCGCCCAGAAATATGACAGAACAGCTTGATGCAGAGAATTTTGACTTTGACATGATGGCACTGCATAATTTTTCTGCCACTAGACTTGATGAGCTGAGAGATCATAAAAAGACTGATCCGATTTTGCAAAAGCTCAACCACTACATTAATGTTGGATGGCCATCAAAGCAATCGAGTGTACCACCTGAAGTGCAAAGCTATTTTCCTTACAGAGCTGAAATGTTGATGGAAGATGGCATTATTTTCAAAGGTCCTAAAATTGTTGTTCCTGCTTCCTTATAACAAGAATATATCCAAATTTTGCATCATTGTCACCCAGGTTCCTCATCTACTAAGAGAAGAGCAAGAGAACTAATATTTTGGCCTTCATTAATGAAAGACATTGACAAAGTACTTTGTTCTTGTTCAGTATGCAATAATACTAAACCGTATTTGCAAAGAGTACAACTTCAGCTAAGTCAAGTTCTTGAACTACCTTGGTCAACAGTAGCCACTGATATCTTCGAGTGGGATAATCAACATTACTTAGTATTGGTAGACTCTTATTCAAACTGGTTTGAAATCGATTTACTACCTAACCCAACGCCCACTGCTGTTATCACTAAGTTTAAAGGTCATTTCTCAGTCCATAGTAGTCCACACAGTTATTTCTGACAATGCTACTCATTTTACTAGTCAGTTGTTTCAGAAATTAGCAAGAGAATGGGACTGTGTACATGTTACTAGCAGTCCTGAATATCCACAGTCAAATGGATTAGCTGAATGTGCAGTGCAGAGTGCAAAGCAATTGCTTGAAAGGTCAAAGTGTGATGATACTGATTTCTTTTTGGATTTACTCAATCTCAGAAACATACCCTGTGATGATATGCTTGGCTCACCTGCTCAAAGACTTCTATCCAGGCAAACCAGAATGACACTACCTATTAGTTCCAGTTTATTGAGGCCTAAAGCTAAGAACAGGAAGCATTCTATCCAGAAGTCCAGTTATGATAAATCGAGTAGATTTCTTCATCCGTTGAGGGAAGGAGAGAGTGAGGATACAAAAGGCAAAAGGTTTTGACCAGACTGGTAAAGTTACAAGTATATATACTGAACCAAGATCCTACCTTGTAGAATGTGAGGGTGTGGAGTACAGAATAAATTGCAGACAGCTTCTTCCTGTACCAGAATCATTATTGCAGCAATGTTCAAGTGATGCAGACTCTAGATCTCAGAGTGAACCAGATGTTATTCCCATCCCAGATTGTGTCTCATCTACTTCCATTCCTGAGGATGTTCCAAATACTGCTAAGGTTGAACATTCTGTGGAAACAGCTCCAGTTGCTAAACCTAATTTCCAGATTTATGTCACATGATACGGTTGAATTACAGGCCCAGTGTGAAATACACAACAGCATGGACATAGCTGTATATATGTAGTTAGTCTTGTATGATTGCATGACAAAGAACTACTTGTATTATCTGCATGCCAAATAGTTTCATAACGTTGCATGATCTGTTTCTCAAAGAAGGAGGATGTAGATCAGAGTGTATGTGCTGTATCTTTAAGACGCATATGAAGGACTGAATGTGCACATAAAAATACCGGGCACGTGCTATCCCCAATACCATTTTGAGAGTGCAGCCAGTGAGTGAGCATGTATGATCTCAGTAGTTAGTATGCAAGTTACTTAACTTAAAGTCAGTAAACTTCTATCATGATAATATGATGTAATAAAGCTACTTGAACAGAACCCACAAAGACTCTTCTATTGTGTCCAAAGAAGAAGAGTAACAGAGAATATTCCTGACATGAATAAGTCTGCTTCCATGAATTGTACATTGGGGTATATAGTACACACTTGTGAAGTATTTGCACCAGTGTTGACATCGGACTGACACATAAAACATGCACTGTAGATGCAGCTCTTTATTGCGTTGCTTTTATCATTGTGATGGGACAGTCTACCTATTGTTATGTCACATAAAAAGACAGCTGCAGAGGACTTATGAGCATATTAATATCTACAATTAGGTGAATAAATACATGGACTTCCCTTAACATGGATAGCTGCCCCCCAAACAAATTCTCTTTGCTGTAGTTTATTTGCAAATAGTATACAACAACATGAAAATCATATTGATGTAATGAGTATGACAATGTTTTTGGGGTTCTGCAAACTAATGCAACATATACAATTCTATGTGCTTTATAGCTACAGGAAAAATATGAATAAATAAAAATGACAATAACAGTAAAAGCAGCTTTACTCCACCATACAGCATTACACTTCCTGAAGACTGTTAATGCCAAGACATTAAAAGTGTAGTGCAGTATTTTATGATGGATTTAAGACAAATCGTTCTGTCCAGTGGGAGTTTACGTAATTGATTTGCTACTAAGTTACATTTCTGGAACAATAATCAAGATCTGAACACATTAGAACAGTCAGAGCTATGATAAGCTTTTAAGTAAAATTGTACAGGCACTGACAATTCTAAGTAAAAATAATGAACATTGCCCACGGAGTTACAAGGTTACATATACACATTGCCAACACATCTTCATTGTATCTTTACCCTATTTGCATCCCATATTTAGCAAACTCTTCAGAGAACAATAGTTAATATGTAGTGGTGCAGGAAACACCCTTTTCCTGTCAAACAGTAGATCTGGTGCACTTGCAATGATAACCACTTTGGAGAAACAAGAATATTTAGACCAGCATTTGACAAAATAGCTGAGAACAAATTCTTAAATCAGTATGTTTACAGTTGACAATTATATAGCTGTAGTGACAAGTGACATTTATTTCTGAAAACAGCTTAAATGTTTTATACATTTTAAATAAATATTTGGCATATAATTGCCATAATATGTTCTTATTAAAAATGCAGCACAATACTCAGATCCGTGATTTTATCCAGTGGGTGCAAAGTGACTATCTGGCTGTATTTGTTAGTTATCTAATTCGTCAGTGAGGATAACACTTTTATCAAGCAGTGATTGGTTAATGTGTCATTGACATCATCAGTAGAAATGCTGTCTGCTGAGCACCCTGACATTCCTGTTGAATGCAGTCTGAAGTGTCTGCACATCTTGAATTTATTTTAATGGATGGTATAAAGTCATCGCTGTTTGAAATATGATTTGCATACACAGTATAGGATTGTGGGTAATAGAATGGGCCTGTTTGCAGGTGTGTGGAAACATGCTACCAGATGAAGTGTGTGAGGATTTACTGTGACATCTTTTGAGTAATTGTGGTATTCAGATATGTCAGTTTATATTAATTTCTGAAGTCACCATATCCTGCTGTTGTAGAATTTCAAAATGGTGTCATTAGGGCAATGACTATAGTCCACTTTGTACATCCACTCAGGTTCCATCAGTTTGGTTCATCTCTAGGACTTTGAATTGAATTTTATAAGGGTGAGTACTGCCGTGCATCCTTGTTTGTGCTGTTCTCTAGCATACTGCGCCATCTTTCAAATTATTTTTGCACGTGGGGGAGTCTTATGACAGACTCACTTCAGCAACACTATAAACCAGCATAGCAACAATGATAACCAACTGTGTTTCTAGACTTATCCAAACCTTTCTACACTGCATCACACCAATATTTACTTGCAAAACTTCTCTTCTATAGGTCTCTCTCAATTCTTTCTTAAGTGGTTCCTTAGGAATCTATCTAGAAGGCATCAATCAGCCAAATGGCAACGGGACCTCTCTTCCGGTTATCATAGGTGTCCCTTAGGGCTCTGTACTAGGACTCAATCTTTTAAATATTTGTTTTATAAACAAGCTTCACATCATCATGGACCAAGCAAATATAGTACAATATGCAGATTATTCGCCTTTAATATGTACAGCCCTCACAATATCCAGACTAGAAGAAATCACTCAAATTTCTTTCAATCAAAACCTAGTTGAAAAATTCAAATCTACTTTTTAATCCTGATAAAACAGAACTGATTCTCTTCACTCCAAAACATTATCTCAAAAACAATATTTCTTGGTTACATCAGCAAATAATACTAAAATTGAGGTAGTACCACTGACTAAATTACTGGGCATTGTAATAAATGACAAACTTAAATTTGATGAATATATTCTTCAAACAACTAAAAAGACCCACCATTAACTTGGCTCACTTTATCGAGCAAAACAGTGCCTTACAGACCTGCAAGAAAAATCCTAGTCTCATCCTATTTGCTTTCAACCCTCTTATATGCTTACAAACCTTAGCTCTTCAATGAAATGTAAACTAGCCTCCTATTACAACAAAGTATCTAAATTTGGTAACAGCACTGCACACTGAGCTCACCACTGCCAAGCCTTAAAGCAGCTAAACTGGCTAGAGCTTAATTATGTAACATACTCTAAGCTAGTTATGGCGTACAAACTGATACATTTTCCTGAACAATGTCCTGCATCAAAAAATATATTATTGCCCTACACCTCCCACAAGGGACCACAGTTCTAGTGATAATTTCTACCAAGCACTACTAAAGCAAATAATTCATTAGGGGACTCACTATACTCCTGTTACATCCAAACTCTGGAACACCATCCCTACACAAGTAAAAATTATTCACAAATTTCCAAGCTATAAAATCCAATCAGACAATATTTTACCCAATGATGCTCATGCTCCTCACCAGGCTGAGACTGTAGAGAAAGTACAAATTTCTTATTACTTGTCACTATTTGTCCTCTGCTACGTGAATCATTACACCCCTAACAACTTTCCCTCCTGCACTTGAATTAATGAATTAGCTGAAGAATCCGTAATTCTTTTATTGCAAGCTATTCTACTGAAGGTCTCTCTGTTAAATCAGTTCTGGAAAAGAACTGGTGTCTTCTCCTACAAGATAATACCATTCGTGATTATGTGGGGCTGTGTCCACGACTGGTGTTCAGAAGGGGCAGGAATTTGATAACAATATTAGAACACAGTTGGTCCAAACACTAACATAAGCAAAATTCTGAATTTATGGGGATGAAAAAGTGTGGTTGTTGCCCCTACTGCCCCAGTATTCTGGTGTGCCATGAATTTGTTTTGAACAACCAGTTGGTTGCTATAAGAAATAGATTCAATCGTTGTACAACAAAGTTGGTATATTGTGCACTGTGTATATTCTGCCCCTGTTTTATATAGGAAAACAGAGAGGAGACTAAGGGACAGAATATATGAACATTTGTATGAAATCAGAATGAAAGACAGACCAACATACTCTACAAACACATAAAATGTTACCTAAATCACACATTCAAATTTTGTATTTTGGAAAAAATGCCTTCCAACAGTAATGAAAGCCATGGACCTTATTACTGGAAAAATGTGAACTATACTGGCAGCTGCATTTGAATGACAATAATTAGCCTGGACTCAATGAACATGTTTCAATAGCAGGTTTGCTCAAGTTAAACGCACTGGAAAGATGAGCCGTAAATACAGGCTGTATATTTTACATACTTTTGTCTTAATTTTTCTGATTTTATAGGTAATGCATTCTATACTATATATTTATTTTTTAAATATATGTTTCCTTGTTTGCAAATGTTGTCAATTGAAGTGACTCAGTGCTACACACTGAATTTCTTTGTAGTGGTTCCTTTAAGATGATGCTTCATTTCCTGGGGATTTGGCAGTCATGTGATTGAACTCAAAAGTTCTTTCCAGCAATGTTTATCTGATGAAGTTCATGCATTTGTGTGAATGAAAGCACTTATCTCTGATAGTTTTAAACACGTTTTTTTTATTTCAAAAAGTTTCTAGATTAAAGTTCTTCTGGATTTTACCTGCAGCAGTTTGTTTAATTGGGCCATCCACTTGTGTTTTAATCTGTGTTTCTTCATTTTGTTTTTTGGCACAGAAAAACATGTGGTATGTCTTCACAATGTCATTCTGTCAGAGACCGGTACTTAAAAGGTAAATCTAATTTTGGAACATTTCTCTATGAACAACATTTCAAGGAACTGTCCTAAAATCCATTTTTGTAGTACAAGGTATGTCATTGCGAGAGAAAAGGTTAACTATCAGAAGCTGAAGGACCACAAATTTGAATCCCGCAGTCACAAAATAATCTCACTAATAAAGACAAGAGCATAAGCCAAAATGATTATAACATTTCAAATGCTTAAACTCCTTACCACTGTAGATCCAGTAATGAGTTAGCAGGGGTCAAGTCCAGAAGTTCAATATTGCAAGCCCCAGCGTTTATTGCTGTTTTGTGTGATTGTCTCATGACTGTGGTATTTGAGGTTGCAATCATCATCCTTCTGATTGTAAGCCAACATAAAACACTGGAAGTTATGTACTGAGCATACTGTCTGTGGGGGACTTGATCTTCAGTTCAACAAGGTTATTTGCTGGGTCAGTAACAATAACAATAGAGAGCTCACCTCATTTGTAGACAACTAATATAGGAAAAATGTTAGTTATGTTAAGGAAGAAAAATGTAAGGTGTGAGTCTCTCCTGAGTGACTACAGTATGTGTAGGAGGCATGTCAGTAGGGAGCACAGTACCCTTCTTTAGTATCACATTTGTAAAAGTATATAGTTTAAAGAAGTTTCACACTCTAGCTTGAATTAAAGTTTAGAATCTATGTCACGTAGTCTTCTGAAGCACAAATTCTGTGAAGTTACCTGTCTGTAACTGGTGTATACCTCTTTATTCTGTCATCCTGACTTATTAGTTGTTGCATGGTATCAGAAGCAATTTAAATAGCATTTTTTTCATCTTTCATTTGAGAAAGGGTTCAACTTCAGCAACCTGTGAATAACCTTTTTCACTGAGAACTAGAAAAGTGGATCTAGAATTTTGATTTATTCTTAACTACATGCAGGATATCTAAAAAGCCTAAAAACACACGGTATTCTACATTTTTGTATGCTGTAGGAGGAAAAGTGTTGAATATTTATAATAAAGTTGAGTATTAAGAATGAGAAATGACAGAATATTATAGTGACAAGACAAAAGTTTCAGAACTCCTGTTAGCCAAGAAAAAATTGTTGTTTTGTATTTTTCATCTGTAACTCATACAGATATGGTCTCCTGCTGAGTTTGTTAAAGCTTGTGCTATGCATTTAAAGAGCTAGACTGAGGACTGAAAATATGAATAGTTATTCAAGTCATTTGTTCCAGACAAAATTATGTGGGGTATCAGAAATAATCATATAATGGGAAGATTGCTAAGAAAATCAGATTTAATATTAAATAAAGAAATGAATGTACGAGTGAAATTTCCTCATCACAGTTAAGAGAGTTCATTGAAAAGTTTGGTGTTTAAAGCTTTAATTAAGTAAGCATTAAATAGAGTAAAAGGTGTTAAAAAGTCTCTGGTAAGCATTGCAGGTAAAGGAAACATGAAAAAATCTCATGCAGTAGGTGTCTATAATTTAATCAAGTATGTAGCAGATGTAACAAAATAGTTTACAAAAGTTCATTATAAAATAATAGATGAAGGCTGTATGCATGGCAGAAAAGTCATAACAAGGCGGTACCTCATTAGCATCTATATGTAGTGGGGAATGTCACACCTCTAGCAGCCTACACAGAGTGCATTCCAAAGCATTTCTGAAAAATACATTTAAAAAGTATCCGATAAACAAATGTAAATATTTTGTGAACAATAAAAGCGATTAAAACTGTACAAATAGTGATGTTATCATTAAGAAGTATTTTGTATAGTGATAATAATCAGTGCATTCATAGTCTTTCCATAAATGCTATATTATAATGCACATAAACCACAGATTATATTTATTGCTAAAATTTCACAAATTGTCATACATACATACATACATACATACAAATATTTCATGCATGAGCATTAATGCCCTTTTAGCCTGTCAATATACCAAAACAGTTTTTTCCATAGTAACTGTTCAGGCTATTCTTAAAAATATCTTAGCTAGTTTTCCTTTAATGTAATTTGGTGCTCTATTCTATGCATCGGCTGTTCTCTCAGAGAACCAATTCTAATTCCTATAAAATCTTCTACATAGGTTGTCTGATGATTCTCTGCTAGTTTGATAACCACAAACATTCTCTAAATGCCCTACATACCCGAATAAGATCCCCTCATAAATATCTATATGTGACACCACAAGTTCAGCTATTTTAGTCTTTCATAATAACTTAAATTTTCACATCCATGGATGATGCTCTTGGTATATTCCGGTATACTCTTTCCAGTTTATTGATGCTTGTTTCTTATAAGGTTTCCATACTGCTATTCCATACACAAGTCTGGATCAAATATAACTAAAAAAAACAATAACTGCATAATTGTTGATTTCCTAGACTTTATAAATCTTTTTATACAACCTATAGTTCTATAATTATCATTAACCAATTGGTTGATATGATTAGAAAAACTCAAAGCTGGATATACACATATACCTAGGTCATTAAATAAATCTACAGTTTCAATCACTGTCTCCTGTATTAAATATTCACCTTTCAATTTATGTGTCTCAAATCTCATATGCTTAGTTCTTAATGTATTTATCAGCATATTATTCTCCTGTGCCTAAATGTTCAATTTAGTCAATTTCTTTTGTATACATGACCTAACTGTAAAAAATGTAATCAGTTTACCCAATTTCATGCCATCTGCATACAGACTGTAAAATACCTCAGATGAAAAAGAGCTGAGACACAATCTAAACCAATATAAACATGTATGGGCCTAGGACAGACCCCTGCAGAACACCCTGTCATATCTTAGAAACTGCACAACTTAGAGATATATTCTAAGATTTTTTTTGTTAATGAGAAATAAGTTTTCATATGCCAAGAAATTCCTCTGCAAGTGCATTTTTATTGAGATATTTATATAAATATGAAAACATATGCTTCATTGTAAAATTAGCAATATGCATATCACTATGTCTCAAGATGTACAACTTACTCTGCAAATATCTAAGACAGTTTTCTTCAACAATATCTGAGGTTTCCTCTGAGGTCATGCAACAGTTTGTAAATCACTTGGTTTTTGATGTATTAAGCACATATGAAAATATTATTTTCCTAATTACTAACAACTAACAATATCTCCGATATACTGTGATATAAATCAGCAGTGACAATTTAATTTTTCTGTCTCCCACCATGGAGTAAAACATTGCATCTCTTAATAACATATTGGGCTCTCAGTTATGAAAATATGAACATAAACAGTGATTAATTTCTCCAATGCAGGACATCCTAGAGTACCATTCTTAGTGCCATTTGTTAATAAGTCCTTGCTCTTTTTAATAATGCCTATTATTAGCTAGAACATGACTTAGTTAAACAAGCCTGATAGAATAAAGGTCTGGACACTATAAGGAGCTATGGGTGTAAATTGGAATTTTACAAAATGTCACTATAGGCTTGAATGAGTTATCTGTGTGCACTGCTTCTGTTTTGAATGTGCACAAAGTAGGGGGAATTCATTAAAACCCACACGATTTTTTGAGTGTGATGCATACATGAGCACGAATAGTTTTAGATTCAGTAAGAGCCGCTTAGCAGTGTGCAAGCAAGTGCAAACAAAGAAAGTTCTGTGTAAAGCGAATTACTTCATAATTAGGTTAACAACATGCAAATGACCCAGGTGGAGGGATCCAACAATCAGAAAGGCATCTGTGTAGAGCCTGTTTCCATGTCCACAGTATACACGGCAATTTTCCGCATACAGGAGTGTACACAGAAAGAAGGGGATGTAAAAGTCCATAAATACGGACACAATTCTCTTGAAATGGTTAGATCACATACATTGATGTGTGAAACATGCATTGTAGATGTCTGAAAGTGCAAGGGAATATGTAAAAATAATTTCTAATGATTTAGGCATGTTTCTGCTTTGTGCAGCAGTGCACAAACATGCCGAATTGGAAAAAAAAAAAAACAATAATCAGTATTTTATAATATTTGTCAAAAATGTATTATAAGAAATTGCATTAGGCCATACAATGGTGTATTGGTGCTGTTGCCTAGATTATACGGCTATGAACCATGTAGTTACCAGGCTGTCTGCATGGATATGTACGCAAATGAGGTGAATTTGTTGAATCGGTAAAAGGAGCAACCATGTCCTCAGATCCCTTTTGCGTAGGTCCTACACCAGCTATTTCCACTGGATGTGGATGCCAGTAGGAGGGTGTGTCCCATTACTTTTAAGAATTTTTTTAATTCCAGGTGCGTTTGTGCAGAATGCTGCATAGCTCAGCATGTTTGCGTGAAAAAGACCACCCAGGTCATAATGATGACGTAGGTAGCAAGTAATGAAAACTGGATATATTCAATTATTGATTTTGAGTTTTGTATGAGCTATGCTGCGCGACACGGCACAGATCCTTGCAATAAAGTAAAGCCAGTAAATGATGTTAATTAGAATCTAGACAGGTGAAATGCATAATAATTAGCCAATCACACATACTGGACCTACAGCACACTTGTATAAAGTATGCATACACCCTACATTCTGATTTCCCCCAATACTCTGGACCACTGCAGTACAGACTTGGGAATATTAATTGAGATAATGCTAGGGGCTGCTGCAGGTCCGCTACATCTGTATGTGCTCAATGCTGATGTCAGTGCTGCTACTGCTGTCACTAGGCCTAGGATGAGATTAATAGTTTTCAGGCCCAGGGTAACCTTCCAGGAGCTACATGAGCTGGACATTGTAGAGTGCTACAGGGTGGACAGGGACATATTTCAAGAACTCAATGAGCTCTGCCTCCTTCAACTCAGATCCAGAGCCAACAGAGGGGAACCTATCTCAGTGGAAACAAAGGTATGTGTAGTCCTTAGGGTACTAGCTACAGGTACTTTTCAAAGAATAGCTGGGGCATGATGGGGGTGCCACAAGGCATCTGCATCCAGGGTATTCAACCAGTTCTTGGATGCTATGCTACCACATGCCAGTGAGCACATAACTTTTCCCCCTTCCCTGAGTTGAGGGCCATCAATATGCAACACTTCTACTGTGTAGCACACTACCCTGAGGTACTGGATGCCATGGATTGCACCCATGTACACATCAAGGCTCAACCTGGTGAGCAGGGTAGAAACTATGCTAACTGCAAGGGGTACCACTACAACTGTCAGGTCATGTGCAATGCCCAGGGAATTATCCTGAATGTGTGTGCTGGCACCCCTAGCAGTTATCACAACTTCCATATCTGGCACACATCACAGCTGTACCAGATGTTTGCTAAGGGGGACATCCCACAAGGCCATTTACTGGGGAATAATGGCTATGCCATGCAACGGTGAATGATGACACCCATCAGAAATGCACACACACTCACAGAAGAATGTCATAATGAGGCACACACACAAACTAAGACCATCATAGAGTGCACGTTTGGGCTGCTGAAGTCACGGTTCTGGTGTCTAGATATATCTGGTGGAGCCCTGCAGTATTCACCAGCCACCTGTGCACATATATTCACAGTATGTGCTATGCTACATAATATGATCCTGTGGAAACGGCTGCAGCAGGATCAGCAAAGGGATGGGAAACACATGCCCCCACTGGTGCCTAGGTCACTTCAGCCACAGTCACAGGAGGACTCAGAGGAGGAACCCCCGGCTGATGCCCCTGTAGGCAGATGTAGGTGTGCTCAGTACACCCTTGCTTTGGCTAAGAAGCAATGCATAACACATTCACTGACAACCTAGGGCCCTAAGGACTGACAGCTTACTCACATACAGAAGTTAAAAATGATGGCAGGCAACCCACACATCCTGTACCTACTCATGTATTGGCTGTGTACTGCTTGCATCAAACAGAATCAGCCCTGAACTACAGTTGTATCAGCTGCTGCATTTGCAAGGTAAGTCCATAACCTACACAGTACTCATAAGGATTATTATGACATGGCATTGTGGGTATGGATCTGATACATTATGCAAGTAAATATAATGGGCTACTTGAACAGAAATTACATCTACATGGGACTACAGATACCCATTCCACTACATTGTTTCCATGAGTATTCACTAGGCCTCATGCATGGAATAGGCATGCAGTCATACTGCAACAGATTACTGGTACATCTGTTAAGGGAGATGTTTGACAATGGCGTGTCATGATAGTCAGACTACTGTGTATCCCAACAGAACATGTGGTTGCACTCCACCCCCTCCAACAGAGCAGCATTTCCTTGTAAGTGCTGTAACAAACTCATCAATGGTATATCAGCATGCCAGGCAGTCTCAGGACAGTAACATAGAAATTGATCATACATTCTACATCTTACTTAATGCAGAAATAACAATATATGTAAGTATGCAGTTGACTGTGTGATGAATGATCGCTGTCTGTCTTGCAGTTTGTGTGGCTCAAAGGACTATAACAATTAGCTTGTGTGGTGGTGTTCATCTAATCTAGATGTAACCACTTATTCTGGATATCAGGTAGAATTAATTTTGGTTTTACAGACTGTCTGTGTGTGGTGTAATATTATTAGCCTTTGTGACATATTAATTACATCACATAACTGAAGAAAGTTGTAGCCAAGTTCAGTGATGTGCAGCAGTGCAGAAAGAGGGACAGATGTAATTTTGTGTAACATATAAATTCTAGACTAGAGTACAGGTAGGTATGGGCTAGAGTCCACAAGGCATGCTCATACACTTAGTTAAGCAGAGCGCAATTCTGTTGCTTCCCACTCAGAATGACTTGTTATATATAGATATGTCTACAGATACATATGTATATGTATGCATATCTGTCTGTCAGTATCTCACACTCTCTATAAATATTTATCTGTATGTATATATAAATCTACACACACACAAACATATATATTATATATGCACACATATATGACACATAGTCTATCCCCATGCATCTACATTGCACATTTACATATATCATATACACACACACACACACCTCTCCATCTATATTTATATCCCTGTTATCTACATATATATGTTTATATGTCCGTATCGTCTTACATACCCTGATAATGGTTATTAAAACTGTAATATGATGCACATAAAATGTTGCTCAAAGGATTAAATGTAAGGGCTCAGCAGTAGATAATGCACTTCCCTACAGCCCCCTGTGCCTGCTGGATGTAACAACACTACCTGTTCACCTGTTGGTATGTGTGTTAAGTATCATGTTGTCTACACACACATTTACAGGGCACATTGTTGTGGCCCACAGGCTTGCCCATCCAAATGCAAACAGCTACATATGGCCAAAATGGCTACTGTAGACACATAGCTAGGATAAGAAACAGTTATCTGACTGCTAGGGTACTAGATGCAGAGCACAGTTGAGAAGCAATGTCACTCTGCAGCCCACACGTGCTGTTCAACACAAGCCTACTTTATGTACTCTACTTGTGTTCACCTGCAGTTACATATAAAGTATACATCAGCAGTGGCATGTGTTGTAAATACTGTGATTTGTAGTGTATAAGACTAGATAGGTAGGGGTTCTAATCTCACTCTAGCCCATTTGAAGTGTGTGCACATCTCCCTGCATAACAAATGGAGATCCCACATTTTTCCAATGGGTCTGTACTGTTTTGGCCCTTGCAGGTGCTGCCAGCCTCCAGAGCCCTTTCTTCCACAAGGCCTGTTGATGTGATGTACCTTAACACTTCCAACTGTCATTACAATGTCAGACTTAAACCATGGTTCCTGCTGTAAATACTATGATATACGGTCTATAAGACTAGATAAACAGGGGTTCTAATCCCACTCCAGGCCACTTGTGTGTGTGTGTGTGTGTGTGTGTGTGTGTGTGTGTGTGTGTGTGTGTGTGTGTGTGTGTGTGTGTGTGTGTGTGTGTGTATCTCCCTGCATAACAAATGAGAAATCCCACAATCCCACCTTGATTTCCAAATTCAATGGGCCTGCACTTTTTGGCCCTTGCAGGTGCTGCCGGCCTCCAGACCCCACTCTTCCACAAGGCCTGCTGATGTCATGTACCTTAACACTACCAACTGCCATTATATTGTCAGATTTACGCCATGGTGCATGCTGTAAAACTGTGATCTATAGTGTATAAAACTAGATGGGTAGGGGGTCTAATCTCATTCCAGCCCACTGTGTGTGTGTGTGTGTGTGTGTGTGTGTGTGTGTGTGTGTGTGTGTGTGTGTGTGTGTGTGTGCGTGTGTGTGTCCTGCAAAATGAATATAATCATCACACTGACTTAGAAAAAGGTGGGGTTTTGCAGTATTTTGCCTGTCACATGTGACATACACCTTCACATTCCTGAGTAGAACTCACTCTGCTGATGTTATCTTCCATAACATTATCTAAAGAGATGTTAATAGCAAACTTCAGGTGTGGCGTGTGCATTAACTACTATGATCACTAGTGTGTACCATTAGATGGGTAATTGTTCTAATCTAATTTCAGCCAGTGTGGACTGTATATGCTGTACAGTATTCTGTACATATGAATTGATAGTAGTGCTACTCTCACTTTAGCCAGTTGTGTGTGTGTGTGGATGTTAGAGCATTTTACATCAGCATATGGGATCATAGGATCATTGTACATTAGTAGCCTGATGGGCCTAGCTCCCATAAGATCCTAGTCACATTATTACCTTTATTTACACAATCAGCACATATTGCCCCTGTCCACAAGGGACACACACAGAAACCCTGCCTTGACATGACAGTCATCTAGGCAATAATACAGATTGCGTCTGAGGAAGGCCATTGAGGTGCACCATTTGTCATTAGGTGGGGGTGTGTTTCAACAGTTTATGAAAGTGTGGTACACCTATCTCCCCCACCAGCAAGTAGTATTAACATCACATACCAGCTAATGTCCTTGCAGTGGGTAATACATGTACCATTCCATGTACAGATTTGCAGCATTTCCAGGACAGCAGGGTCAGACACTGCCCTCTATGCAAGGCAGAGATCACTTCCGAGTGATCTATATGACACACACTACAATGACAGCTATTGCACATGATTCCTGTAGGACAGATACCGGGGACTTGAAATTCCCTTGTGAGGAAACTGTTTTGTGTGCAATTGCCACTGGTGCTTGCAAAGGTACATGAGAAAATGGCCCTGGCAGTGAAATATTGGCATGCTGAGGGAGACTACACAGAGGTTATAACTACATCATTATCGGGCGACAGTGTCCTCACTAATGACATGAGCATGATATAGTACCCTTTTGACCACAGTGGAGACATGGTGACCTGTGTTAAAGTAGGTGTAAACCTGTGTAGTCAGGCCTGAATGCCCAAGTCCATCACCTCTGAGTATATACATCAGGTGTTGCTAATGATGTGCTACTTACAAGGAACATTGCTATTACCACTGGTAATGATACTACATACACATTTGCATGGGGTTACGACCATGAGTATGTGAACAAGCATATGTTCATGAAGACCATCTTGTAGAAGAGTGATATAACTGAGAGATTGTATGACTGCTTACAGTTTGCTGTGCCATTAGGTATTTCCTTTCCTGCTGTCAGATACAGCCAAGTTTATGCAGTGGTACAAGTGGTTGCATAAAGCATTGTTGTAGAGGCCACCCAACATGCCTGTCCCATCTGAGGGTGGTGGTGCATTCACGCCATTTATCCCATCCCATAGGAGGTGATCCTTTGCTTTGTTGAAGTTTACACCTGTGTTTGATGAAGGGGGGGTTAAGGTGAGAGTCTTAAATGTAAGGAGTTCAAGTTGTGGTCAGAGCTTACCATGGAGAACCTCACAGAGCAGGTGCTACAGTGGTCACCCATATTGATAAGTACCTGATGCAGTACATTGGCTCCCCTTGTGGGGATGTCACTCCACTGGTTCAGGGCATTATATTTATGGACGTGGAATAACCTTTGGCCAAGTGACTTTGAGCACAAGTAACCAGAACAGTTGGTGTTTAGTGCAAGTCACCACACACCATGGTGTTGTGATGTAGCTTGATAGACACAGGTAGATTCCAGTAAGCACAACAGGTGTTGTGAGTCATGGAGTTTCCCCATAGCTGGCAATGGCTTCATTAGATGGCCTCCCAGCACTGAATAGCACCTCCAGTGTCTCCAGGGAATCACACTGTTTAACCAATCTGGATGTGTATCTATCTTTAATGACTATGGATACACCACCTGCATTAACTGACACACTTTTAGTGAGGGTTCTGAACATGTGGATGGATGTGTAGCCTGGAATGGCTGTGGTGCTAGCCACAGCCCTGAACCAGGTGTGTGTGACTACACAAAAGTCTGCATCTTCCAAGGTGGGGACACCTTTTAGTGAGTGGAGTTTAGTGGTGGCATTCCAGGGGTGTACCAGCATAACAGTGATATTGCTTGAGGATGGAATTTCCTCTATGGAAATTTTCCCATGAGACACCACCTATAAGATCTACTATGGTACTGTCAGCAGCCTTGTCCACCGCACAAACTCCCATGGGGTGACAGATGAACACCATTTGTGGCAAAGCATCAAGGTCTGTTGAACAACTCATCCCAGGCTGACATTCACTGGGTCCCCTTAAAAATGACATCACACGATAAACCAGTTATTGCCTTCAATTATTTTATGTGTGTATTGAGCCATCATCCTAGGTGAAGGTGTAATGCAGCTGAAGGCTAGGAGCATACCCGCTGCAAGACTCTGTAAGCTCGGTCATGAGTCTGCATACAGTCCGTTGAGGTATGCCTCATGTTGTATGCACCAATAGGAATTATGTCATTATAATGTCACATGATGTTGACATCCCTGCATGCATGTGTGTTATGGCATATCCTGGCACCTCACAGACAGCTAACTGTGAGCTTTCCCATGTGTAGCCTGGTGACAGGGATATCAATGTGTCACATGATGTAATCACCTATGAATAATAGGATTGAATTTGTGCTCTGCCTTAGGTGTTTGACCAATGAGACAGTGGTGCATGTGTTATTATGTATACTGTGTTCTTCAGAGGTGGGATCCTATTAAATGATCAAAGACGCATTCTTTTGAATGTGTCT
This sequence comes from Protopterus annectens, assembly GCF_019279795.1. NCBI lineage: Eukaryota > Metazoa > Chordata > Ceratodontiformes > Protopteridae > Protopterus > Protopterus annectens. Next base: position 1,123,836,124 of record NC_056743.1, read on the forward strand.
TGATTGAACTTGAAAGCACGAAAAGGCAACATAGCAAAATGGCATATAAGCAAATTCTTTCCATGGGAAAGTAATTGCTTGGCCGCTTCCATTACTTTCTCATTTGTGTGACTGTAGTATGATCTCAGAGTTGATATATTTAAGTAGAGGGGATCTGGGGGGCATGGACCCCCACATCGAGAGGGGTGGGGGGTGAAGCCCCACACTTTATGTAATGTTTTAATTTTTTTTTTTTTTTGTGGAACAGTTATCACTGTTCTAAGTGTTTGAGATTGTAAACTTTTGCTTACATGGGTTCGATAAATCATTGTTCACTTTTTTAAGCATTCGATGATTTAACATAGACCCTTCAGAGGTATGTGCATGTGTACTGAGCTTGCAAGTGGGTTTCTGAGGTGTCTATCCTTTGTGTATGTGTCTGGTAAGGCGCTGAACACATGCAACTGTGTATGATTTGGGTGTGGGTGGAATACATCGTGAAGTATGCATGTTGTCAGACTAGTCATTGCCATATGTACTGATCAGTTTGTGAGGCAGCATGGAATTGAGGTTTGTTATGTAGTCACATCGTTCAAATGTATAGGGCCTGGAACACTGTCCAAATCACCACAGCAGTCACTGATCCTGCCATTAGCAAGAGACTCTTGCTTGTATGTACATCACAGCAGGCCTTCATTCACCAGTGGCCTGACAGATGCTACAACGTAACATGTTATCATCTTTATGTAATTCTGCTAAGGCAACAGCACCTGACAGTGTGCTATAACATGGCTGGGTGGGTACAATGCTTTGCCAGCCATGTGGCTCTTGGATTAACCATTCCCCCATGATTAGGCATGGTCTCAGCAGCATGCCTATAAATGTGACAATGTACAACTCCAGCAAAGATAGGGTCATGCTGCTACACCCTTGGGGTTGACAGCCTCAAACACACTGTCTGTAGGCACAACTTACGGTGAAACTGTGGATGTCAGTGCATGAACAGAGAACTTGTTCAACTCAGCAGTCATTACTTTGGCCTTGCTAGTCTACAATGCCTGCCAAGCAACCAGACAGCACAATGGATGTTGTGTGATATGATCTGGGAACACAGACATGCATTCTGGTTACATAAATGTACACTATAACATACGTAGGAGATGTGTAGATACACACACTTTGGTCAAGGGTGGCTACTCCTCTGCAGTATACCTCAGATCCATGGCATGCAGACATGCACCGTGAAGCTGTTGAAGGTCAGGCTGCATGAATTTCTGTGAAATTGTGACCTAACAGAGATCACTGCCACTATGGTACTTGCTCAAGCAGCCTTGCACGTGTATGTCAGACATTGTACATCATATTGTGACACTGCAGTTGTGCTCCGACTCACCATTCACTCATTACCTCACTGAAATCCTAAGAACTCTGGAATACTAGGCATAATACATGCCACACTGTAATGATTGCTCTGATTGCTATTCAAGGCATCTACCTGGAAAAAGGTATTTCAAGGCTACAGAGCTTTGCATGATGTGGGACAACTATGTGGATGAACAAACAGGCTGTGGTCTGCTCCTCATGTGGCGTTTGGTACTAACATTATGTTTTGATGAGATACAAAGTGTAGGGACATGGTATCCCAGGAGAAAGTGGTTGTGCTGAGGCCAGCAGTTGTAGTAGCCAGGCACCAGCAATTCAGGGTACTCCCATCTTGTCAGGATTCCTCACAAAGTAATTGTGTCATTGCAGTACACACTGCTTGACTGGTGTTCAACTGCAGGATAACTGTGTAAACACTCCTTCCTTACCTTTCCCAGGTGTATGAATGACTCCCACCCCTCCACACTGCTTGCCTATGCTCTCTACAGACACAGACATGTTGGCAGACTGCCTTCTTGGAAATCATGATGGAATTAAAGTCAATATGCAGCTGCACACAGGGCAAGTAGCATGCAGTGACAAGCAGTGTCCCTAGATGTCTCAGCAGTCTGTCTTACATTTACATTTATGAAAAGACTTACCATGGAAATCATCAGTAACAATGTAGTACACCTGCAGACACTGTCCCCAACCCAGTTTGTTTTGTTCATGGTCAGATACCCTACCCTAACCATTGGACCTAATTGATGGGACTCATTGACTCAACCTATCTAGCCACTTAGCTAGTAAAGAAAGCCACTATATCTTCACATATACTACTAAGGTGAATGTTAGCATTGCTAAGCACCATGCCACACCACGCAAATACTCATTAACTGAAACAAAAAGTATAAACAATTGATTACATCTGATTTCTATTTTTAGATATATGTCAGGTTTCTGCTATGTATGTATAAGCACAGATTAGCATCGCTAAGCACCATGCCGTGCCATGCAAACAGGCACAATGATATATATATATATATATATATATATATATATATATATATATATATATATATATATATATTGTACAATTGATTACATCTGGTTTCTATTTTTAAATCTATGGCAGGTGTCTGCTATGCATGTATAATTGCAGCCTGGCATCTCTAAGCACCACTCCACTCTGTGCAAACAGGCAGATTAAAAAAACAATAAAAAAATATTTATACAATAGCAGAGTACATTACAATGATTATCATCCTATGCTTACCATCTATCCAGGATTTTCCTGGACAGACCACAAGTATGGGACAGCCTCTACACTGCTGCTTGCATGGATTCCATATCTGTGTTACTGTGATCTTCCTCAGCAGCACGCCACGATTAATATGCATGGCATGCTGCTGAGGGGGAACCATGGCATGTACATAGGTATATCCCCTGTAGGCTCTACATTGAACCTACACATATTTTATTGACTCCTAGGGAGTGAGTAGTGCACAAGATAAAAGTACACCTTTATGTATCAATGAGAAAATAAATTGGAAATTTGGGAACAAAAGATTAAAAGAAGTTAAAGTGTAGTAGTCAGTCTAGACTCTGGCATAGGGTGTAAGGCCATGTTTGCTCATTTCAAATTACTAGGTCTACAAACAACCAAGCAAGCAATCTGAAGCACTTATTGTGTAAACTGCTTTCTTGCTTTGGTCAAGAAAACTGAAGGGTTAGAAAGTGGTTCTTTGTAAATATAAGAATAAATACAATAGGCATTTACAGGCTGTTGAAAACAGCAAATGTACCATCCTTATTTGTTCCTTTGTGTGAATGGGATAACCCTAATGAGTAACCCATTTTCAGAGGGGACCAAAAGAAAATTGCCCACATTTGTAAAGCAAATCAAACATACAAGATACAATTAATAGATTATAGATTATGCAGAGGGGATTTTACAAAATGAGCATGTTACAACATAAAAAAGGAGATTAAATGATTATAATTCTAAACAGGAAAAACAGCATGTTGTCCAGGTTAACTTGTCTATTTATTTATTTTACATGTCTTTCCCGGAGTAGCACACTGATCACAAATGAGCATCTGCAGGTACTGCTTGGGTGAAATAATTCACAAAAAAAAATGAGCAACAAAGAGGCAGCAAGTTGCACATAACAAAAACAGGACAGAAAGTAACAATATATGAAAATATGTACAGAAACAGTCATGAAAAAATATACATTTTCCAGTTTTACATGCTTAAATTCCAGGCTGATATTGTGGTGGAAATGTGGGTAATAAGAGTGAAGGCAGGGGAGGCTGGAGAGTTGGAGTAAAATGTCAAACCAATAAGATCAAACAGTAATCCAACCTTTTTAAAATGCATGCAAAACACACCATAGTAATATTACGCACTACATTTAATGTAGCATCACATAACGCTCCTATCTACCTATACTACCCTTATTCAGCCTAGAATATACTTCAACATGTGTAACTCACCAAGTAATCCATTCTCTGTATGTAGTTCACCTCATTAAACTATACTAAATAACCCAAAACTGTCTGTAAATACTTACTAATCACTTACTCCTAACATAACATATGTTTCTGCCCTCACTTTTACTAAATCCTATCTACTATCTAGTGCCATCCTGGTACGAAGGCTCCTACAGACTAGCTTTAATACACTCTATCGAATACTTTGCTGGTTTATTTATTTCGATTTTTGTCTTGGCTACAGTGTACCCTACTCTTCCAATCACATCCTCTTAGGCATACTGTACCTCTATCCTTCGTATCCTATCTTCTGATTCAAGATTCCTTCTTGGCCACAATGTGCATTTACTGTCTTGTGTTCAGTACACTTGCTTACACACTGTACAGAAGTGCTCTGACGATAAAATTATAGTTAAGAAACAAAAATAGCAGGGGATGGGATAAGAAGGATAGATATATATATTCATTTTAAATTTCTCTATCAACATGCATGTGCTTTTGAACTTGCAACTATTAAGTGGAGAGTTACACAAAGAAATCAATAAGCTACTTGAAGACTTAGCTGCAGTCTCCCCAGGTTCAAACTACACTTTCCCTGGTTTAGCTACCACTGCAGAGAATTTGTAACCAGGCATCTTCATTGTATTTCTAACCTTTCTCCAAAAATATAATGCCAGACATTTGAAAAACAGCACTCATTACCTCACCACCACCCAAATCTAAACTCAGAACACTGGTACTTTCATCCTATTTCCACTCTACCCACTTCTGCCAAACTGCTAGAAAAATCATTTATATGCATTTCTTAAGCTACGTTCAGCAAAGCCATATCCTTACCCTAAAGCAGCAAAAATTCTAGACAGGTACCATTAGAACGGGGGCATGTATGTGCTTAACTGATGACATTCACCTCTCGTAGACAAAGATAACTTGGCAGGTATAATATTTGCTATCTTACAAAAGCCTTTGATTCAATCAACCACCAACTTCTCTTCCTTCTCTGTCTTCATAACATTGTCATTAGTAACACACTTCTCATCTGGCTCAAAGACTTCTTGTCAAATAGAGTCTTCAGTGTTAAATTATTTATTTATTACATCTGTTTACCGCGGTGGTAATGTCCATCTGAGCAGAAACCCATTTTCAGCAGAGACTCGGGGAGAAAAGCTGCAGAATATACAGTAGAGAATTCTAAGCACATACTAAACAGATTAACAATATGTTTGATACGCAACAGTATATCCTTAAAAGGAAATACAATTATGGTACACACATGAAATACAGATTCATAACAGTATGACTGACCAACATTTGAAAATAGGAGAGAATTAGACAGTGCCAGGAATGGAACTATGAAAGACAGGAAAGTTTATCTAGACATAAGACCACTCTAGCTACTAATAGGAGAAATGTAAGCAAAGTGTTAGCTAAGAGGAGATAAACAGTAATAAAGGGGTAGAGCAAGCTGGGGAAAGAGAAATAATACAAGATATACTAGGGGTATAGTTGTAATAAGAGGAAGATACTGTTGGAAAGGCTTAACTAGGAGTAAGGCAGGAGCAGAGCCAATGATTTGCTAGATGGTCTTTTAGGAGGTGTTAATGGTAGTTAAGGTTTTGACCTATGGGTTGGGGAAGAGTGTTCCAAAGCTTGGTAATTATGTAAGAGTAGAGGGAGGAGACTAGTGTGTTGTGGGATTGGGTAAGCTTTAACAGTAGTTTGAGAACATTAGTAGTCGGTGATTCATATTTGGTTGGATTACATTAGTAAGTGCAGGGCAATCATTGAGTTGGTGGTGTATTTTGTGAGTTATAGTTAGTTGATTGAGTATTAGCAGGTTAGGAAATTCTAGCCAATTGAGATGGGAAAGAATTCTAGCCAATTGAGATGGGAGAGTACTGAGCAGTGGTGGGTTCTGTATGGGTGGCCTGTAGCAAATTTGGCAATTCTGCTGTAAAAGGATTCTAGACTATGCAGGTCTGACTTACGTAGGTTGGTAAATATTTAGGATCCATACAGGAGGGTGGAAAGAAGTTGTGAGTGGGTGGTGGCTAGCCTGCCACTATCTGTGAGAAAAGGTTTGGCTCTATAAAGGGTGCCTAGTTTGGTGTGGACGTTTTTGATGGTGAGGGCAATGTGGCTATCAAATCTTAGGAAATCATCAACTGTGACACCTAGAAGTTTGGTTTGGCAAGTACGTTCTATAATGGTTCCATTTGAGGAAAGTATTGTTAAGGGAGACTGGGAATTTTGTTATTTCTGAAAACTATTATCTTGGTTTTGTTAGGGTTTAGTTTGAGTTGTTGATCGAGGAGGTATTTTTCTCTGTCCTGAAAAGCAGTTTGTATTTTTGTTTGAAGTTCATGGGAAGTGGGGGCTGAGCAAATAAGTGTAGAATCATCTGCGATTTGGACTATGGAGGCTAGATGGGTTGCAGAGCTGAAGTTATTTGTAAAAATTGTAAAGAGTAGGGGGCCAAGTATGGAAACGTGGGGTACTCGATAGAGATGGGGGAAGGGTGTTTTGCCATTTGGTAGCTTGTTGACGATTAGGGAGCTAGCTATGGAACCAGGACAGGGCAGATGAGCTAAGGCCATATGAAGATAATTTGTTGAGTAGAATTTGGTGGGAAACTGTGTCAAAAGCTTTTGACATATCAAGGAAAATGGATGAGACAAATTAACCTTCATTTATGAGACTTTGGATGGTGTTAGCAAAAGACAGTAGGGCAGTGGTGGTGCTATGTTCTGGCCTAAACCAATGTTGGGTGGGGGAAAGGAGGTTGTGATGAAAGAAATGGTTATGAATTTGGTTGTGAATGCATTTTTCCTAGATTTTAGCTAAGGGAGAGAGGATGGCAATGGGACGGTAGTTTGTTAATTCTTTATAGGGCCCACCTTTGTGTAGGGGAATAATGTCAGATATTTTCCATAGACAGGTGGACGTATTGCTCTGCAATAGAATGGTTCATCAGGACTGATGTGAGATAGGCAATTGAGGGGGCAGCTATTTTGAGGAATTTAGTGGATAGTAGTTCTGTTATGAGACAGTAGGGTTTGAGCTTGTAAAGTAGTGATGTTATGTAGTTAATTTGGATAGGAGTGAATGTAAAGGGATTGGGGAAACTCAAAGAGAGAGTGGGTATGGTTAGAGGCTGTGTTGGTTGGTTATCTAGGAGAGAGTTAATAAAGTGAGTACTGACTTGTGAAGGTATGGGGTTAGTTTTGTTTGAGGTGACTGGTGCAGGGGTTATTAGGCTGCTCCGTCTTTCAGCCAACACTTCTTTCAATAGGAGTACTCATATCTAAGCTCCTCCTCTGTTCAGCTGAGGTTTAACAACTTGGACATGACTGGAGATAGACCTAATTCTGATAACCTTTATGTATTGCACTTTGAGTTGTTATGTTATTGGACTTATATTTTAAGGCAGTTATTAATTCCTGTAAATCAGTTTCCTTTGCATTGATTTGAGTGATCTCAGTAATAGACGTTAATGAAGGCACCATACCTACTTTATTTGCTCTACACACCTAATGCTACTAACTGTAATGAGTTAGACTTTATCCCGTTAAATACTGATAACATTATACATATGTAAGTGTATTTAACTATGGTCATTGCTATTCTTAATACAGTTCACACAGTGTATAATTAACTTATTTAGCATTCATTACACAGACTTGCTGTTACAAGTTTCATTTTGCAACTTGCTAATTGTACTTCATGAACAATTACTAATAAAAAGTCAGTCACAGGACTTTATTCTGATCCTCTCAGTAAAACAGGATGTAATCTGAATTCAAACCTGGAATTATTTCTGCTGTTACTAAGAACCCAGCTGCTCATTTGTTATCTGACTCCTTAACTGTATCTTCTGACCTTACCTGTGGTGCTGGGAACTGTGGTCCTTGGCGTTGTTCTCCTGAATGCAACTGTTTCCTACGAATGATGGTAAGTAAAATGACACTGACTGTATTTTTGCAGAGTTGGCTGGGTCATACTGCAGGGCACCTCCAGATTTATCTAGACATTGGAAACATGACTTGAAGAGGCAAAATACTCTGTAAAATGTATAGTCTGAGCATGTGCATTGTTGTAATCTTGCTCAGTGGGTTTGTGTGGGTTTCTAAAGGGTGCCTTGAGCCAAGGTTACAGTACATAACCTGAATCCTCCACTAGATGCCTTTATCGGTAGCCAGAGATAGAAAATTTTAGATACTAGTCACAGGTATGTCATATGTGAAAGCCATTGAAACTACCAAGGTTACCTGCACACACATTATAGATTATACTTAGTGCATTACCAACCTACTGACAGTTGACAGAGTAATAGTCTTTTCTGTTTATGTACCTCCTTCCCTGTTCATTAGCTGCTGCTTTTATTTCAATGTGGGTGCAGTCTATGACCCCCAGAATCTTACAGAAATTTGCTAGGGCATAGAAATCTTACATGGAGGTAGCTCTCTCCTCTGGGGTATGTAGAAATCAGATATGCACCCTCACATGTTGCAGCATTGCATTGGCAAATTGGTGGAGTAGTCTTGAGAGTGAGGCCAGTGGCACCCTCACTGTATCTCCTGTGGGTCTCTGAAAAGAACTTGTGGCTATTATATGCAATTCTACACATCCATTGGTTTCCAGTGGAAATGATTTATCACAGTTTCCATGAAACCTTAGGTGAGGGTGGCAGATGCTGGCTATTTACTCTATGGTATCCCTGTTCACCCTGTAGTGGTCTATTATTTCTATCTCATGAAGCCGATGGTATGTCATATAAGATCAACATATTCTTGCCTTCTAGGCTGAGGTCTTGCAGCAACAGCGTCAGCAGCAGCAGCACCTTGTATTAAAGCCTGTTGCACATACAAAGTTGTGATAACAGCAACAACCCCTAACATTGTTAAAAAGTCTTTGTGGCTGCATTCCAACAAGTCGTATAATTCAAAGCTAAAGGAAGTGTGACATGTAAATGCACATTTTACAGGATCCTGAATCACTCCAGCATGATCATTGGTTTCATTAGCATGTAATTCAGCTCTCTATTCCTTCATTAGTATATTGTGCTGCTTACCCTTGTTTTGCAGCAGGGCACAATGTGTAGACCTGTTCAATGAATACCAAACAGCTTGTTAGTCACTGCTTATCTTGCAAATGGCTTAGTGTGATCTATAGGTGTTTATGAATCCCACCCAAGACATATAGCTGTTGCAAATTCCTTACAGGCAAGAGAAGCATGCCTTGCCCACAGGCTCAATAACCAAATGCACAGGGGAAAAATAATGCCCATGTCCCCCAAGGTATCAAGAGATAGCAGGCAGTATGGTAGGCATCAGCAGCAGGCTGCCTACTGGGCATATCAGTGACAGTAAAAATGCAGTGTACAATGGGCAGAGCCTTTATTATTGGTGTATGTGGAACATCACCCAATTCATAGTGTCTTGGGAATATTATCTAAAACACATACTAGAGAGTGGCTAAAGTAGCATGCGGGATTTCTACTTGCTGTACTTACATAAGCGTGTACTGTGCACAGAGTACAACTTGCACTTACATAAGTGTGTACTGTGCACAGAGTACAACTTGTACTTACATACGTGTGTACTGTGCACAGAGTACAACTTGCACTTACATAAGTGTGTACTGTGCACAGAGAACAACTTGCACTTACTTAAGCATGTACTGTGCACAGAGTACAACTTGCACTTACATAAGCATGTACTGTACACAGAGTACAACTTGCACTTACATAAGCGTGTACTGTGCACAGAGTACAACTTGCACTTACATAAGCGTGTACTGTGCACAGAGTACAACTTGCACTTACATAAGCGTGTACTGTGCACAGAGTACAACTTGTGCTTACATAAGCGTGTACTGTGCACAGAGTACAACTTGTACTTACATAAGCGTGTACTGTGCACAGAGTACAACTTGTACTTACATAAGCGTGTACTATGCACAGAGTACAACTGTTACTTACATAAGCATGTACTGTGCACAGAGTACAACTTGCATTACTTTTCATGCCTGTGTGCACTTGGTTATTGAAACTTTAAGCATAGTGCTCTCTGCTTCTCTTTGACCAGGGGGAATTTGGAACAGCCTCATGTCTCTGCAGTTGAATGTCACTTAAGCCATGAGTCCCCAACCAAAATATACTGCAGGGAAATGTCTTGCTCCCTGAGCTTGTTGTTTGTTTTATATTGTTACAGTTGTCCAGTCAATGTGCACACTTATTATAAGCCATGGAATACCTCTTTCCTAACTTAGTTCTTCAATGTATAGTTAGGTCCTACTTTTGTTGTATCTGTTTATTTTGTATATTTGTCTTTATATGACATTTACTTTGCTTATTGTATTGCTTAATATTATAATGCTGTAATCTTATTTTAGATACTCAAGACAGAAAGGTCATTATGAACTCTACTCCACACCATCCTTGTCATAAAGATGCTATCACAAAAGAAAGAGTGAGGGTAATTGTTAAATTGAGTTAAACTCTTAGGACTCATATCCATGGGAAGATGGTTCTATAGTCTATCCAAAGTAAAGGTTTTTCTTATGTTCTCCATTTTATTTACCAGTTTTCATAAATAGATTATTTCTTCTGTTTAAGTTATGGCCATTTAAAGTAAAAACCACAGTAGTACTCAATAAAGGGCTCTGTGAATATGTATAGTTCCATATCATATCCCCATCTATTAAATGAGTGGAGACTAAGCAACCCCAGTCTACCACTGTAGGACAATCTGCCACAGAACTCAAAATCTTTAATTTAATACTTCTGGACTATCTCCATCTTATTCATATCCCGTGGACCATATCTGCAAAAACAGCCTATATTCCAACACAGGGTTAACAATTCTCTAATATCATGGGATAAGGACTTCACTGCATCTTGATGTAATATACCCAAGTATGTGTTTGGTTCAACAATAACCTTTCCTGACTATTGTATTAACATGAGTGTAAGTGTCAAAGCTGTCTTTAATCATAACACCCAGGCAGAGCCTTAACCGGTTTATTTGGTACCCAAGGCCATCCCCTGATATGGCACCCTTAACACTAGGTTGAGAAAAAAATTTAGGAATAAAAATAAATAAATAAGTAAAAACAGGTCCCATCTCAAATCTGGAGCTCCTCCAGGTCCTAATGCCCTCATACTCTATTGTCCCAAAATCATGGTTACATGACAAATGAAATTTAAAAACAAAAATAATAGAAAAAGAAGTATCAGCTGATTACTCCTCCTAATAGCTTGTGCCCAGGGCAGTTGTCCCCTTTACCCCATCTTAGCTACACTCCTGCACCCAGAACTTTAAACTCAGTACAACATCCAATAATTTCATGATTTAAAGCCAAGATACATGATTTTATATCTGTTACAATCATACCCAACTTGATGTTCATTTGGCCTGAGATAAAGACATTGAAAAAGTTATAGTTTCATTGGTCCCTTAGGGATATAATGATCCCTTCTAGCTTTGTATCATGTGCAGACTTGGATACCCAAACCTCCTCCCCACTAGGTACTGTGGACCAAAGTTCATTAAATAGTAAAGGCACTTCAGGTACACCTCTATGAACGTCAAAGTACCAGGACTTAATATTGCTAATTTTTATACTTCAGTGTCTTAATGTTAACAGGAAGATATAGGATTTCTGACCCAAGCATGAAATGCTTTAGTAATTGTCTTAGTCTGGATTTATTTTTCGTTCTATGATGCTACAGAAAATAGTTGCAGTATCTGGAAAAAAGGAAACTGCAGTTTATGAAAAAAAGGAAATTTTATATTATGATTTACAAACGTTGGAAGGAAAGAAGTTTAGAAATGAAATTAATTTATTAAACTGGGAGTGTATTTGGCAGAAAGACAATGAAAGCTGTGGTTGGAATGGATTTTATATTATGTGTGTTAAATATTTAGGGGATATAAAAATTAAGAGAATAAAGGGAGGTTGTAATTACAAACCCTGGCAGGATGCATGAGTTGGAGCCTTTGGAAAAAAGAAGAATGTACAATTAATATAAAAGAAATAGTGCAAAGTATAATAAAAGGTGTCTAAAGCAAGTAACTAAATAATGGAAAAACAGATGAAGAAACAAAATATGAAATGTTATTACTATAGGTATATCATAACAAGAAAAATTGTTTAAAATATGTTGATTCAGTAAATATTATTCATACATCATTTGGCCCTTCTATTAATAATAAGGTAACAACTGATAACATTGACTCAATTAAAAACAATGGAAAGTATAAGATGTTATATCCTAGGATTTCAAGGTTAGATATAAATAAAATGCTTTAAAATGTCAATAAAGGTATTTTTGGGTCTAGATAATTTTATTAACAGTATTTCTGAAGGCATCATTGACCCACTTGCACATATACTTAATTAGATGTTACTAAATGGAATAGTACCAAAAGAATGGAATAGATCCAATAATATCCTTTAGAAGTTGGTAATAGATAAGAATTATCTAATTCTAGTCCTATTAATCTCACTTCCATTATGAGATACTGAAGATGTATATGGAAACAACTAAAATTAATGATAATTAGGGACATCATATAGATCCAGTTCACTATGGATTTAGGAATGGTAAATGATCTCTAGATTGACAAATTGTTTTTTATAAAAAGTCACTTCATTATTGCATTAAAGTAAAATGTTTAGTTATTTACTTGGCTATACTCATTCACAGAAATACATACTGCTGAGTTTAAATATGGTAAAAGTAAATGTTTATATATATATATATATATATATATATATATATATATATATAGATGTGTGTGTGTGTGTGTGTGTGTGTGTGTGTGTGTGTGTGTGTGTGTGTGTGTGTGTGTGTGTGTGTGTGTGCGTGTGTGTATATATATCTATATGTAAGTGTATATATATATATATATATATATATATATATATATATATATATATATATATATATATATATATATATAAAATCAGATTAATGAGCGGTTGAACTGAGTGTTACTACAGAGTAATTTCCCCACCTTGCTTTTTCCTTCATTCCATACATATAAAGTTCTCCTTGATTACTTCCAATAGGACTTACTCAATTGTCCAAATAAATGCTCTTATCATTCCATTTTCCTTTCCCCACTCTGCTCCTTTTCAACCAGTCCCTTGCACTGAACATTAAATCATGGTATACTATCAAAATTGTGCAAATTGGTTTTCCGTGTAATGACTTACTCAAACCAAAATGCTGAAAATGTGTACACTGCTCGCTTACAACTCTGAACACAGTAATGTCAGAATGGTGACTTCGACATCATCAACATTACCTGGACGTCTGGAGATGTACTACCAAAATTTTGCAGGGGGGGAGCCCCCCTGCACCCCCACACCCCCTGCTAACGGGTTCATATTAAAACACGGAACAGTGAAAACAGTGAATGGTGTTTCATCTACACATATTCAGTGAACACTGAAAATGTTGAAACCACAGAACAGTGATTTCTTTCATAGGGAAAGAAATTGCTGTTCCAACTCCCCCCCCCAAAAAAATTAAACAGTTCCAAAAACATACACACATACCATAACCCTAATTATACCCCCCCCAAAAACCAGTAAACAACTAAATACGCATATGCATGTAACCCAACCATACATCTAATGAAAAAAAATACAGTAAACATTTTAAAACATATGCACTTACCTTAACCTGCACCCTAACCCTAAGGTCAGTAATTCTCGCACATTTACATAAACAGTTCCAGACACAAACACACTTACCTTAACCCTAATCCTGCCCCCAAAACAAAAGTAAACAGCTGAAAACACATACACACGTAACTCAACCATACATCTAATGCAAAATAAAAAACAGTAAACACTTTCATACGTATGCACTTACCTTAACCCACACCCTAACCCTAAGGTCAGTAACTGTTGCACAATCACGCTTGGGAGCTATACTGGACAAGGGACCACACTACACTCCAGAACAGGCAAAACAATGAAGCAGTCAAGAGACTTCTTTTCCAGGGAAAGAATTTGCTGAACAGCTGCTTTGCTGTTTTGCCTGTTCGCCTGAAAATATTAAAACGCATTTGACAAAATGCGTTTTCGTCGTTCTAATAGAAACCCCTGCTAACTATATATTCTAACTGCAAGATCACACTACAGTAAGGAAAAGGGTACTTTTCCTGATCTCTACTGTAGTGTGATCCAGTTGTAAACAGCAACACTCAAAACCATGAATGTAGGCTACATGTCAGCATTTCAGAGGCAATGGGATTGCCACTCACAATTTTAAACTTTTGCACATTTACCCTTGACCTTACGATAGATGGTAAGGTGACTTTCAAACATTTGATGGTAAACTTTAAATTCATATTATTACTATTATTAATATCATTATTATTTTATTATTCATTTATGTATTACTATAATTGTTTTCTTCATCCTGTACAGCTTTATTGGACATGAGGACTTACATAACATGTCTTCTTGTATGGCATGATGCTAGATCATCATAAACTGTTCTTGGCCATGTGTTCTGACACTTTCCTGTGTGTTTGTGTTGCTTAGATGCTGTTATGGCAGAGTTCACTGCAATATGTTGTGAGCATGCCCAGTATAATCCTGTGTTAGATGAGCTTCATCTACAAATGGAGAACAGGAATTACTGCAAAATTGTTCAGCTTGGATATGCAGCAGTAGGACAGTATTCCAAGGTCTGTTTTGGGGATAGTCTTATTTAAAAGGTGTATGTTTAATATGTTATTTAATATGTTTAATATGTTTTTCTAGCTTTCTACTATCATTCAAAATTTAAAATGTGGTGATGACTGCAAGATTTTTGCCAAAATTTGAGATACAACACATACTGTATCATAGCATCATAGGCTATCGACCCTGAGGTTATTTCAATCCTAGCTGTATTATCCCAATGCAATACCATAGAAATGTTAGTTAATAGCCAGAATTGCATTTAATAATGACTGCCCATGTCCATGAGGGTTGTGTGTACTATTCCTGGTAAGAATTTACTGTGCCCCATCCACTCGTTCAGGTTCCTCTTGAACAGTGTCATAGAGGTGCTCTGTTTCACATGAATAGGTAGCCTATTCCAAAGATGTAGTAGTCACTGGGAGATACATATGTTCCTCCAACATGCCCTATTTAAGTCACAGGCCATACTTAGGTCCCTGGAATGGGTAACCCTAGTCCCAAAAAATATAGGTTTACTTTCCTCATCTACCAGAGAATCACCATAAGTGCTTAATTTATGCAGGCTTGAAAACATTTTATAGATTCATAGGTGAGTACTTAGCTAGCTATCCTTTTGGACCATTTTAAGCCTAGCCAGTTTCCCTTAGTGAGAATCAAGCCATGTACGTCTAGTCTGTGTGGTAAGCTCCTTAACCATTATGATAGCTTCCAATAGAAAATAAATACTAGACTAGTTGTTCTAGTGGGTTATTTTTAAGCCTAACCAATTTCCCTCAAATGTGAGAATCAAACCCAGTACCTTGTGTATGTAAGGTACACACCTTAACATCTTTACCAACCCCCAACCCTAAACACTGGCAAGCCATGCCATTAGAGAGGTAACTGTAGTATAGCACTTCTACTCTGCTCAGTAAAGAGACACACACACACACACACACACACACACACACACACACACACACACACACACACACACACAAGACTGCAGTGAGAACAGAACCCCTACCTAAGTACACAGACTATAGAACACAGTACTATATGCAAGTGCCATGGTACAAGTTTAAATTGAAATGGTTATGTGTCTACAGTAAGATAATGGGCTAAGTCAATGTGACTGAAATTTAATTCTTTAAAGAGTAAAGTGATGGTAATTGTGGCATATACTAGGTATGAAATAGAACTGGGAAATGAACTTGAAATTGTAGACAAAGTATAAGGGATTTTGGCATGATAATAGATAATTAATTGTCTTTTACATATCATGTAATGCAAGTGAAGGCAAAAGCATTACCGACTGGATTAATTTTCAGTACTATTGAATCTAGATATCCTCTATTCTTAAAGTATTATATACAACTACAATTAGACCCATTTTAGAATATGATTATATAATTTCTGTGTTTGCTCTCCAGATTTGAGTGAAATCAAAACTCCGGAAGGAATATATGGACAACATACAGAAAGGACTAATACCATTAAAAACTGCCATATTTTCACAGGATATATTAGTAGAATGTTTTGTTTGGCATTCTGATGGACTACATTAGTAAACAGGTTGAAGGGACAGATCAACAAAGCTGCTGCATGCAGACAATGCACCATTACAAGCAGACCATGCAAAGGAAGTTCAGCATGTGATAACGGCAATGGGATGCAAACTGAAGGCACATGGTATGAAGTGGAGTATAGACAAGAAAGTTGTCATGGCAGCAAATGGAATCAGAAGAAGCTGAAAATGTAGATAGAAAAAAGTGGAACAGATTAACAGCTTCAAGTATCTGGAAGGGTTGGTTGAACTGAAGGGAAGCCTGAATGAGAAGGTCAAAGCTAGAATCAGAAGGGTTGCAGCCAGCTGACACAGAATATCAGGGGTAGTGTGAGAAAATATCTAATGAATCTGAAAAGTAAGGTGTGGAAAACAGTGGTGTGACTATTACTACTGTGTGGTACAGAAAGCTGGGCAGTGAGGCAAAGTAGTTGTGAAAGTTAAAGGTGCTAGAGATGAGTTGCCTGAGATAGGTATTGGGATGCACACTGTAGGTCAGATGAAGACATGTGGACATCATAGTAGAATTCAAAGTAGCTCTTATTGCAGAGAAAGTCAAACAGAACAGCTTATGGTGTGGGCACATTTGCAGGAAAGTAGAAGATGATCTGGTGAATAAAATTTGGGAAAGACAAGAAGAAATAGGAAACGAGTGCATGCAGCAAACAGATGGAGAAAGTCTACGAAGAAGGCCTGCGACAGTCAGGAATGACTGTGGAGAAGGCAGGAGAGTGGCACTAAGTCAAGAAATATGGTGACAGTTAACGTGACACACCCACCTCCATGTAGAAAACGGGTACAAAAGGGTTGGTGATGATGATGATGATGATGATGATGATTAATTTTGTCCATGATCTGACTTTAAGGCAAAAAATTAAGGTTATTGATAATTTCACAGTTGTCTTTATTGAAAAATAAAGGGCCCTGTTTTAAAGCTAATTGAAATAAAACTGTAAAAATTACACAAAGGGGTCTATATCATATGAGCGAAATGCAGAAATTGCGAACGCTCATAATATCGAATGTACCAGACCTCGAACTTCCTATTGTGGGGGGCTGCACCACCCACACCCCCTGCTAAATATACATTCCAACTCCATGATTGCTCTATAGTGAGGAAAGGACAAATATCCCATTGTTCACTGTACCGCAATCTCAGAAAAAGCACTTTGAGGTCCGGTATGTTCTTTATTATGAACGTTCACAATTTGTGCGATTCGCTCATATGATATAGACCCACACAAAGGATCTCCAGGCTGTGGAGTGAGGTACCAGTAGAAATTAAATATTCTACTTCAAAAAGAATGTTTAAAATAAGATTAGACAACAGTACCGGATCAGCTATTGATGGGTCATAAACTGAGTGGAATGTTTCCCTCGGCTTCTTTATTTCAGCATGAAGCCATGACTGAATGAAAACAAATCTAGTAAAACTGTTACTGTGATCAAAGAACAAGATGCCAGAAATAGGGAACAGTGATAGTGCTACCAGAGAAGTATACTGAGAAGGATATCTAAGAATGCATTTAAAGAAAGACATTTTCAGGAGTAGCAGTGGATGAACACCCTCTTCATCCTAGTCAAGAGTGTCCTGATAGACTGTCTGAAGGGACTTATCTGTAGGAATTTCCAGAACATCAGCACAGACTTTCCCAAATGCTCCGAGTACAAGGGATTGTAAAAAGCCAGCAAGATACTCAGACAGTATCAAGGTCTGAAAGTGCTTATTGCTATACACTGCTACAGTATTTTGAGTTTTGCTTGTGAACAATGAAAATGAAAAAAATATATATTGAAATAGTGAAAAGTATTTGCCTTTTTTAAAAAAAATATGTAAACTACAATAATGTGTTTTCTACTAAATAAACACCAAGTAATATAGTATAGAATGTGCAGAAGTATCTTATTATTAGATGTTTATAATTTGCTAGAAATTTAGCTAAGTAGTCAAGTATGAATGTTTAACCTGTTGGTAGAGGAGGAAGTAATGTGCATAGCTTTAAGAAGCTTAGTGACTCTTGCCAGTGTCAGGTTCACAAAGTGTGTCATGTGATCTAGCATCCTGTAGCTATTGTACAGTCTGATGAGACTGGTCACAGGCATGGTCATACCTTTCAACTGTCCAAATTTTCACAGAATGTCAAGATTTTTGCCTCATATCTTTGGTCTGTTTCTCATACAATGTGTGGGTTTTTTTTGGGGATTTTTGTAGCAAATCAGTGAAGACTGATTCACTAAATAATAGCAGGCATCTGAGTTTCAGACTTGTATCCTTCAGGAAATGAATGGTAACACAGAACATTTTATTCTAGCAACTTTCTAACTTTGTAAGAGCAATATATATATCAATAACATTTATAACATTTGTCCCTATTTTGGGGGCTTTGTCCTCTCCATTTTTTGTGCTAAATGGTTGAGAGCTATGGGCATGGTGCCCATCTCTTTTTCATTCTGATATCCAAAACCCCAAATTTTACAACCACAGGATAAAACACATGAAAGAGTGAAAAGGAAAAACAGAAGAAGACAGTAGAGTACATTGCATCTTTCTTGTTTGCATTAATAAATGATGGAAAAGCAACATGTGTATTAAAAAGTGGATCATACACAGGAAGATGTGGTGGGGATTTGTAAATCAGTTTATGATGATGGAAGTAAGCAAGATGCTACACTTCTCTCCACCGAGTATAACTGGTAGAAGTCTCTAGCAGTTTCAGAAAGAGCTTTTTGCTGTTTTCAGACAGCTATTACCTGTGCAATTACTGTAACACTATTATTTTAATAACCGGAACTTTAAAATTGCGCAATGTCCTTAACCTAAGTAAGCTCAGTGTGAAATCAGGTGGTTGAATGATGCATCAAAATAGGAGTGTTGCAACTGTCCTCTAATAACATTATAGCATATCTTATTTTGAATCTGATTTCTTTTGCATAAAGTAGGCAGCATGTAATTCAAAGCAGCTTTAAGTGAAATAAAATGTACTCAAGTCTACTGGTTCAGTGTTTCCTCTTCAGTTTCAGTGCTTATGCACATCACATGTTCAATCTGATTGGGTTAGTTTCTTTAGTTGTAAAGATATAAGTGAGCTCTTATCCCTATGTTAACAAGGAAGCCAGATGTTTGTATTTCCTTTCTCACAAACAAAACACTGACAGCAGCTACTTACAATAAGGAGCTAGAATGAAATAAAACAGTGCATTGTTAACCACTAAAACTGTCAACCTAGGGTTGGCACAGTCGTTGAATTTCCAGTTGTAATACTGGTGGCTGCATGTTCATATTTACTGTCTTACAAGTTGAACATTGACTATAAAATAAAGCAAGAGAGAACATGATGTATTGTTACGACAAAAAAATGACAAGACCAGGGTTGGCACAGTTGTTGAATTTCCAGTTGTAATACGTTTGGCGTGAGTTTTAGGAATGGAACCAGTTTATTGCAAATCTAGCAAGGAAGAAAAGGCTAAACATCCACAGGGTGTTTTTTTAGAGTTGCAGCTGTGAGGAAGTTTAGTTCAAAAAAGAATCACTGTGGAGACTGGCAGTTCAGTCACTTTTCTGTTGCACCACAGAGCTGGATTATAGGACAGAAAATGGCAGGTGGCTACTCTGCTATCATAATTTGCAGAATGTAGTGGAACATATACATACATAGATATGTGTGTGTGTGTGTGTGTGTGTGTGTGTGTGTGTGTGTGTGTGTGTGTGTGTGTGTGTGTGTGTGTGTCTGTGTGTCAGGTGCAGAGATGAAATACTTCTTTACAGTGTTAAAATGCGTGTCCAAATGTCTTACATTTGGGCTGACACTCCCTCCCAAAAAAGTCCTCTGTCAGCCTTAATTCACTACTGGATCTTTATAACATAAGACAAAATAGCTAAGCATCCTGCTGTCTCTCTGAAGATTCACAATAATTGTGCCGTGGAAATACAATATACACACCTCTCCCCTGGATCGTTATACACAAGACAAAATAGCTAAGCATCCTGCTGTCTTTCTAAAGATTAACAGTAATTGTGCCGTGGAAATACAATGTACACGCACACACACACAGATACACACACACACACACACACACACACACACACACACACACACACACACACACACACACACACACACACACACACACACACACACACACACACACACACACACACACACACACACACACACACCGTATAGCCTTAAATTATGGTTCTTTGTTCTTGGCATTAGCTGAGTGTAGGTTGTGCTAACTATACTACAGGGAAGGGATGGAGGGAAAGCCATGAATGGATGTCCATCAGGATGAATCTAATGTCATAACAATGACTGAAGATGCTTTGTCAGCCCAAAAACTAGCATAGAATGTAGACAAAAATATTGTATGTCACTGTATCAGCAAGCTGCATGCCCTACTTCATTTTAGGAGCAACAGAAAGTTTTAGGTTCTATACTTACAACAGGTGCATGGAGTCATGTTTCAGTATTGAAAATGTTGTACAGTTGATGAACAGTCCATCATATGGGAAATTAAATTAAGGCCTCAGCTACTTGACTTAGTGGTATTTCATGTGGGTATTAAGTATCAAAGTCACTTACTGAAAGATTAGTAACTTATAAATCACATGCATCAAATATCAATAGCATATACTCATAAGAACATAATCAGATATGCCATGGACAACACATTAACATATCTTCTTCTTTCAGCTTTTTCCCGGTTAGGGGTCACCACAGTGGATCACCTGTCTGCTCATGATTGGCAGTTGAATTTTTACAGTGTCGAGTTGCCAGCCCAGCACCCAACCTTCCACGGAAGGCACACTCATGCTCATGTCTAGGGCCAATGTAGAGTATCTAATCCACCTAGAGCACATCTTGGGAATGTGGGAGGAAACCAGAGCACCCAGAGGAAACCCACGTGACCACAGGGAGGACATGCAGACTCCACAAAGAAGGCACCCCAGCTGAGGATCGAACCAGAGAACCTCTTGTTGTGAAGTAGCAACGCTAACCGCTGCACCACCGCAGCCGCCCAGCACATTAACATATCAAAGAAGGAAAATAAAATCATTTTTAATTTTCTAATTTTTGCTGCACAGCTTCTACCAGTAATAAAGGATATCATAAACTTGTCTTATTTTCCTTAAAATTGCTATATAAAACCACCTGACATTTCCCTGTTCAAACTATCCATAAAACATATACCACAGTTTTATTCCAGATTTACCAACACTTTCCTTCAATGTCATTACACTTTCCACATGCTTCAATATCTAAAGTTAGTTCTAGCTTCTCCTATAATAATGAGAAAAACAACTCCACCTACTTATATACCAAAAGAAAATCATTCTCAGGTATCCTGCCTTTTAGACCTTTCGACCTGCAGACATTGAAAATAGGTACAAAGGTCCTTTAGAAGTAAGTACACCCAGTCAGAAATATGGACATCTATTTAGAATAAAATCTGAATTCTAATTGCATAACTCTCCCTTCTTCCAGTAGGAATGTGGCATAGTACTCAGAAAGACATTTAAAAAACAGAGTGAGAAAAATGATGGAAAGATTTAAGCAAATTATAAAAGAAACAGTGTCAAATATATAGACACACAAGGTCAATTATTTTTACTTCTGAAAACACTAGCATGTTGGTTATATAGTAAGGTATTCTGTGTACTAGACAACTTCAAAAATCTGATGTGATGAAGGGGATTTAGAAAATTGTGGAAAGAGGTAAATTAAGCCTGAAATAGGGACATTCCTCCAAATATAGGTACCTCGTATGCACGGATAAATCACAAGCCTTTCTACTTTCAGCTTATATTATACCTGGCATTTCACAAAGTGTCCTTTATGGGCCATCCTTTTTGTGAAAGGATTTATGTCGAGTAAGCAAAGGTGATTTAGGTAAATGGAAAAAAATGAAAACTATTCACAGAAACCACCTTCGACAAACAACAGTTTTGTTTTTGCATAAAGGCAAGCTCCCTCTGCACTCCCAATGTGGGAGAAAACTCCACCCCCCCAGACTTGTATATGCCAACTCTGAAGTCACACAACAGTGGAGAAAAAAGCAAACTCCACTGCTGGCCAAAGTAATTTAGGTGAACAGCACTTACTGTTTTGCATTTGCTGAAATTATGTTCAGTGACATGACAAGTTCTCATGACATCCCCTCAAGTTACCCATTCTTTTAAAGGATTGCCTTTTGCTACTAACAGCATCTTGTTCTCTGTTGACAGATTCTCCTAACCCATCTCCAGATAAGGTTTCACCACTTGATGATACCATTTGCTCTTAGATTTAAAGCTGCTCTTAAAAACATTTTTCTACTTCTTTCAACAAATTATTTTTTAATTTATTTGTTTGTTAGCCAAGTTAGTAAATCGGTCTTCCTCTCCTCCTAAGCATTTACCCCACTTCTCTTCCTCCCACATAAGAGATGTTTTATTCTAACTTACAGCAGTAGTCTAGCAAACTCATCTGATGCCCTGGGCAGTTCCCCCAACAGGCTCACCCCAACACCAAGCTGAGGTAAAAAAAAACAGCCTTGCTACACTTACTTGCACAAGTCAGTTACACTGAAAGCATGAATGCAATATCGGCATTTATCATGTACTGATATCTCTGCAGCTTCAGAAAGAAATGCTGGCCAGGGCCAAAATGGGTGGCTTACCTGAGCACAGGCTTTTAGGGTGCATGGTCAACAGGTGGTGAAAGTTCAGGACTGCATTACTGGAAAGTATTAGTACTGATTCATGAAGCCTCGAGTATATTAAAGCTTCATAAATAAATGAAAAATACTGCATTAGTCATAGCAGAAACACTGAAGCTCTTAATGTGCAATAGTATCTATAGTAGCTGTTTATTACAGTTACAGCAAGCAGCTTGCTAGAGTTACAACAGGAGTACTGAAAAGCTTTTTTTTCAGTTCTTATCTTGTTTTGTTGCTGACCTTTGAGCTGAGGAGCCACCAGTTTTGAGTTTGGAGAGCTGCACAGGGCAACACATGATCCAGCTATGGTTCTAAATCCATTGCTAAAATTCCACTTCATCAGTGCCTGTTGATCATGTACCCTAACAGTTTGGTCCCAGGGCAACTGAACTACCCCATTTACCCTGCCGTATTTAAGGCTCTGTATTTTTGTTCTAAATAGCAAGATGGTTTAAAAAGGTCTATTCTTTTTATTCATAGATTCATAAGTGTGTACCAGACTAACAAGAACTGAGACCTTTTTAAGCCTAGCCATGCATTCCAAATCTCAGACAAGTTCTGTTACCCTTGAAAGTATAAGCATGAGCCTGGGAGATGAACCATGTACAGTGGATATAAAAAGTGTACACACCCCTGTTAACATGCCAGGTTTTTGTGATAAAATAAGACCACAGTAAATCATTTCAAAACTTTTCCCACCTTTAATGTGATCTTTAACCTGTACAATTCAATTGAAAAACAAACCAATCTGTTAGGGGAATAAATATAAAAAATAAAAAACGTACAATAAGCCGGTTGCATAAGTGTGCACACCCTTAAACTAATACTTTGTTGAAGCACATTTTGATATAATTACAGTATTGTCTTCTTTGTACACACCTGCCATCAATTAAAGAGACTCTGATTAACCCCAAATTAAGCTTAGCTGTCCTAGTAGGATTTTCCTGACATTTACTTAGTTGCCTGCTACAGCAAAAGCCATGGTTCACAGAGAGCTTACAAAGCATCAAAGAGATCTCATTGTTGAAAGGTATCAGTCAGGAAAAGGGTACAAAAGAAATTCTACGACATTGGATATACCATGGAATACAGTGAAGGCAGTCATCAAAAAGTGGAGAAAATATGGGACAACAGTGACGTTGCAAAGAAATGAACATCCCTCCAAAATTGATGAAAAGACAAGACAAAAACTAGTCAGGGAGGCTGACAAGAGACCTACTGCAACACTGAAGGAGCTGCAAGAATTTCTGGCAAGTACTGGTTGTGTACTACATGTGACAACAATCACCTGTATTCTTCATATGTCTGGCAATGGGGTAGAGTTGCAAGACAGAAGCCTTTGCTTACACAGAAAAACATTAAGCCCAGCTAAAATTTGCAAAACAATACATCAAGTCTCCCAAAAGCATGTGGGAAAATGTGTTAAGGTCTGATGAGACCAAGGTTGAACTTTCTGGCCACAATTTCAAAAGGTACATTTGGCACAAAAACAACACTTCATATCACCAAAACACCACCCCCATGGTGAAGCATGGTGGTGGCAGTATCATACTTTGGGGGTGCTTTTCTTCAGCTGGAACTGGGGCTTTAGTCAAGGTGGAGGGAATTATGAAAAGTTCCAAATACCAGTCAGTCACTTTTGGCCCAAAACCTTCAGGCATCTGCTAGAAAGCTGAAGATTAAGAGGAATTTCACCTTTCAACACAACAATGACCCCAAGCATACATCCAAATCAACAAAAGAATGGCTTCACCAGAAGAAAATTAAAGTTTTGGAATGGCCCAGCCAGAGCCCAGACCTAAATCCAATAGATAATCTGTGGGATAACCTGAAGTCGGCTGTGCACAAAAGATTCCCTCGCAATCTGACAGATTTGGAGTGCTTTTGCAAGGAAGAGTGGGCAAATGTTGCCAAGTCAAGATGTGCCATGCTGATAGACTCCTACCCAAGAAGACTGAATGTTGTAATTAAGTCAAAAGGTGCTTCAACAAAGTATTAGTTTAAGGGTGTGCACACTTATGCGTCCAGCTTATTGTATGTTTTTTTTTTATTTTTTATATTTATTCCCCTAACAGATTTTCTTGTTTTTCAATTGAATTGTACAGCTTAAAGGTCACATTAAAGGTGAGGAAAGTTTTGAAATGATTTATTGTGGTCTCATTTTTTTATATCACAAAAACCTGGCATTTTAACAGGGGTGTGTACAATTTTATATCCATTGTACATGCTGCCTGTGGCTTAGGTGCCAAACCAGGGATGAATTTCTTGTTCCCATCCAAATGTCCAAGTGATACTTAAAAATTGGTTTAGAGAAGAGCTATGCTTTACATGGATGGTGAGCCTGTTTGAGTGATGGGGTAGTCTTTCGTATACGTACCTGCCACTCCAGCAGGTCCGATTTTTCCTCAGGCAAGGTTTAAGACTTTAGAATGGGTAATTCTGGTGCTGTTTGTTTTGCAGATATGAAGGAGGTCTATCAGGGTGGGGTCTGACAATGTCTCATATGCCAGCCATTGATCTCCCCTCAACAGCCTGTATGAGACAGAGTACAGTGATAGGACTTGGAGGTGGTCTGCATAGAGCATGTTACTTATGCCCTGTATTCTTTTAGTGAGTAATCTCTGTGGGCATTCCAATTGTTGCATGTACCTGGTTAGCTATACACCAGATGGGGCATTGTACTCAGTGATAGGTGTGATGAATGCTGAATACTGTGGAACAATGACCTCAGTGGACCTAAATGTCCTACCTTTGTTTATAAGTTGCACAACATAAAATGGTTTCCTCACTACTGTAGGCACATAATGGTCAAAGGCTAGATTACTGTCTATGTATGTCCCCAAGTCCCTAACTACTGGGTCAACTCTTGGGGGGTGTGTTATCAACAAGATAGTTAGCAGGGGTGGGTGATTTCCTGAAGGATACTATTTTGCATTTCTTGACATTTAGTTTTAATCCATGACTGTGACACAGGTTATTTGTCTGTGTCGACCCTTCCTGGATAGCATTAGTGTCAGTGGGGAATTCTATATCTGCTTCTAATTTGCAATCAACTGCAAATTTTGTCAGCCAGATACCTTTGACATTGGCCTTGACTTCAGAGAAGTAAATGCCAAAAAGGGAGCGATCCCAGAGCTGATCTCTGAAGGACTCTGCTTTTAACTGGCATCTTTGCAGAGATGGACTCCCCAATTCTAATTTCCTGTGTCCTGTCTGTGAGCCAGCTGGCTATCCACTAGGTAACATAAGGGTTTATATCTAATCTCTTGGGTTTGTCAACAATGCCTGAGTGTGATATTGTGTCAAAAGCCTTGGCCAGGTCAAGACAGGCAGTGCAAACCATTTTACCCTCATCCACTGCTTTGGTGACCTTCTCAAAGAAATAAGCCAGGTTGAGTAGGCATGACCTGCCCTTGAAGAAACTGAACTGTGTTGAGTTCAGTGTCTTGAGGTTTCCTGTGTCATTGTTGATCATTTCCATGATAATTATTTTCATGGCTTTACATATGAGACTAATGAGACTTGTGGGACTGTAGTTTCCAGGGTCTGTATATGGCCCACCTTTGTGCAGAGGGATGACTGTTGCTGTTCTTCATTCATTAGGCATGAAGTCTATTTGGAGGCTATGGTTAAACAGGGATTCCAGAGGGCCTGAGGGGTCATGTTTCATGCTATTTAGAAGGCCCTGGGATATAGTCTGGGCCCATCGATATTTATTTATTTATTTTGATTATTTTTGCTTCCCCACAGATGATTATTAGCTGCTTCTAAGTTCTGTCCTCATCCATGGATACAAAAACCCCAGACTTAATCCTGAACCCAAACTGATTCCAACCCAACATTCAGGACTGGTGTCATACTGCTGCTGAGGAGTGTTTTTTTTCTGTATTTCCTCACCATCAGCATCAACTAATAACATCCTGTGGGTGGGTCATTCACTGGCCATCAGTACTGGTCCACCCCTCACTTCCAAAAGGGCTACTGCTGGGAAGACACTGTACCCACACCAGGCAACACATGTGGTTGTCTCTACCATATAAACCAACCTTGGAGATGCATACCATGTAGTAGCCTCCCTCCCATGATGGGTGTTCCCATCTTTCCTGTCTGTACTGTCACGTGAGTGAAATGCTACTCAAATTCAGGTCATCTGGGCAATAGTTAGGAGTTTAGCCCTCTACACCACTGGCACAGGCTTGTCCATTTTAGTTTTAAAGTTATTACCACTTGAACTGTAGCTGCTCAAAGTTTTGTTTTTGTCACATAACCAGCTGTGTTTACTTTTCATATCATTTGTTTGTAGTGAAATTGTTTGAAATGTTAAATGACAAAAAGTGATGAGCATTTTTTTTAATCAAATTTCCCTGTTTTACAGGTTGAATGAACACCTCACAGTCAAGCTAGAGTGAAAAAATAAATCACTTATTTTTAATGAAAATAATTTTATGTTGCATCTGCAGTTTAATGTCCCTAAAATATGCAAAACATTCTTGATGCTTTATGCTACAGGCATGGCATAAATAAAGATCTACAGACAGATATGCAGACAGACAACAAAATGAAAGAGCTCTTCCTGCAGTTATGGGTTGTGTTTTAATATTTAGTGTAATGAGTTGTTGTTGTTTGTCTCTCAGCTTTTCCCGGTAAGGGGTCACCACAGCGGAACTCCGGTCCGCTAATGATTGGCAGTAGATTGTTATGAAACGCCGAGGTGCCAGCTTGACGCCCATCCTTCAACAAAGGCACACCCATTTACGCACGCATGTCTTTCAAATGCTACCCAACCATGGGGAGGACATGCAGACTCCACACAGAAGGCACTCCCAAGCCCAGCCGAGAATCGAATGGGAGAATCTCTTGCTGTGAGGTAACGGCGCTACCGTAATTAGCTATTATTCTCGGTTAGCCAGAAATTCTTACTTATATGAAGGTATGCTTCAAAACTAGAATGCAGGTTCATTAAGGACTGTAACAAGTTATTAAATAGAACTTGAACTGAACTTTTGGATATCAGCTTTAATGGCTAAAATTGTTACATGATAATTTTCCATTGTCACTGTTAATTGTATTTCTGTTCTATTTTATGACTTGCTTGTTTCTTTCATTGCACAGTGAGGTCATATTTTCTTGCCAGTTAGTCTGGATCTTGCCTGAAAAAGAGTTTGCCAACCAGCGCAATTTCCTGGTTAATAAATGTATACATAAATAAATACACTTGTATTGCTTATCATATTAGTACAAGTCAAATTATATTTTGTTATAGCTAGTGTGGATACAGTTAGGTTATAAAATTTGTGTAGTATTTATAATGAATTAGTGAATAGCGCAGTTTTTCACATCTTTGATCAAGGATTATGTAACAAAAAAACACAAGAATAAAACAAAAAAAGTGTAAGCATTAAACAATGGAAGACTCCAGAGCAAAATGATTATTGATATGCAGTAAGTGAGTCATAATTAACTTAATAGAATAAGTAGTAGTACAGTATGATATTGCCAGGAATGCTAATGCAGGGAAGAACAACATTTTGAGGGTTGAGTTACTGGAGACACAGAAATGACAAGGTGGGTGAAGTGTGAGGCTTTGTGGCAGTATAAAGCCTCGGAGAACAAGAAAAGAGCAGCACACGCTGGTTTTCCTAAGAGAAAAAGGTTGTCTGAGGTTTATATATATGTTATGACTGGAAAGACCCTTCAGATCTATTCATTCACATGGTTAAGATGATAAATAAATAAAGAACTTGAAATCAGGTGGCTGCAATGAATATGCTGGCAAAAAAGGGTGCTGCAGGGAAGGCCAGAGGTATTAAGCAAACTGACCGTTATTTTACTTAAGATTAATACAGAAAAAGTTGGATTCTTCATCTCCTTGACCAGATGAGTTCACAATCATTTATATTCTACTCAAAATTTCAATGGTCTTAGCTGGCCAGATTTGGAAAGGGAGGGACTACAGTGCTGCAGTCCAAAGCCATTAATATTTGCCATCTGCATTTATCAGTTAGCAAGTGTGCCTTGCTTTCTAAAAGTGGCCACGTTGTCAGATGATGATACACTTTTGCTCTTCATAAGCCCTGGAATGGAACATCTAGTTCTTCTTTCAAGGCAACTCTGACACATTTCAGATTTAATTTCAACAAGCTTGTCAGCAAAATGAGCTTATGTTTTTAAGTGCAATGGGATTTGTACATTCCTAGATATCTAAAATGACAATTCTTTTGGACCTTTGGATGAAACATTTGATAAAATGATAGCCTTTTCAACTTGTTTAATTCCAAGTGCACAAACTGTGCTCATTTAGCATTGCTGTTTGAGTTTAAGCATTTATTTTCCAACAAACTCAAAATATTGTTGCTCATGACTTACGTCTGTCTGTTTTGGATTATAACTTGTTGATTTATTTCCTTGTTCTGTTATTGATTTTCATAAGTTGAATGTCTGTTAGCCTTCTACTCTATTTTATGACAGGTTTAATGTTCAACACTCATCAGTGTTCATTGTAACTGCCAGTAAACTAGTGATGGCTTGCCAATGCAATTACTTTTAAATTAGCTATTTATTGTTTTAAGCTGCATCAGCTAAATTTTGTCAGTGTACAGTACAATACCATAGTGTCTTTTTCATATAAGTATTACTTGAGCAACTGATGGAAGCAGATGTTATATTCCATTCTCTCATAAGTCATGCGTTCAAAGGTTAAGTACTTAGATAATTATTCTTACCTTCAGCTGTCGACTATTACATAATCAGAGTTATATTTCAAAAGATATTCCAAAAAGCAGGATTATAAAAATGGGGACACTTTTAAACATGTTTGATTCTGTTTGCATGTGAGTGGGGGTGTCATTTGTGTCATACTTTGGTCACTTGGTGTTTGGAAAATGTTAGGTGTAAGTCATATAAAATATTAAGATTAAGTTACTAAATAAATGCAATTTACTCTCCTTTGTTCTTTGGGCACCTCACCATTCTGCTGTGATTTGTTTAAGGTAGCCAGTGGTGTATCACTGTTCAAAATTTAATAATTTTAGAATTGTGAGTGAGTGTTATCAGGTCCTATTGTTTTGAGTATATTTAAGTTCAAGAAACTGATGAACATCTTCTTTAAAGAGACTAATATTTTGCCAAAGCTAGGACATTAATCTCATTCTGAATCACTGCTTCAGACATAAATCTTGAATTGAAATAATTGTTCAGAACCACTCTTTTTTCTCCTCACGCCAGTTAAGCCAATGACCCAAGCTTTGCATTACTATGTACAGTATATTTGCCACTGTAAAAGATTTTATTCCCATCGTAACCAAGTCATCTAGCATTTCTACTTGGTATTTATTACACTGAATTCCTAGGACAGCTTGAATGCTTTACTGGTGTAGTTCTGTCATACTCTGTTTCTTATGTTTTCAGACTATAAAGTTTATCTAGTACCTCCGTCACCACTTGCAAGAACTGGATTTTATGCTGTTCTGTTTGCTTCATGTATGTGTATACACATTAGCATTTTTATGTTTTAATCCCAAAAATACTATTCCTTGAATTGCCAAAGGCATTGTGTTAGATGCTCCTTATAGTCAAAGGCAGCCTTGACCACTCTTCTATGGAGTGGGTCTTTTACTTCCCATCAGAGCGAATGATTCTGTAAGACCGTCGACAGAAGATAAAATTAAAATGCTGTTAATCATCAGCTTATCTTGCAGCAAATGCTGGTTTAGTTTCTGATAACTTATTCCCCTTCAGCTATCAGTGTATACCAGACATAAATTCATGCATACATGCTCCCAAACAGGTCTTACAATGATGAAGACATTTTGCCCTTTAACAATCAGATTCTCATTTTTATGTATATCATATTGTGTCAGATTTCAAGTGAGGTTCGCACTCAGATCCTCTGAGAGTAATCAGCAAAATGTGGGTCAAGAAGTTTACACCAAATCAACTGATAATCCTGTCATCATTACCTTACTTCAGAACATGTCACTCATGGCACACCTGAGCATCTTTGTAATGTTCTAGAAGTGCCCAAGATTTATATTGTTCATCCCTGATATATTAGACTTATACTTGAGAGATATAATACATTCTATCAACTTTATATGACATTCCTCAGTAGTTTTGCCAGCTGTGAACTGTATTTTCGATGAGAATATATATATATATATATATATATATATATATATATATATATATGTATATATATATATATATATATATGGGTCTGCTTCATAAGATCGACAGACCATTTGATCGACATTCATTTGGTCGACGGCTCATTTGGTCGACAACCAGTAGTCAAGGCACTTAACAGGGATTTGTCCCCTCCCCAATGTTGTGTGACCCTGGAGTTGATATATATAGTTGGGGGGTGTGGGGCACAGCCCCCCACATTGGGGGGTGTGGGGGGTGAAGCCCCCCATCTATTTCCATTTAAAACATGAAAATAGAACAAAAACTACACATTTTAAATGAAAATAGGTGGGGGGCTTCACCCCCACACCCCCTAATGTGGGGTCTGTGCCCCCATATTATACATAAACACACACAAGCTTCATTTAATGTCCTTTCTGTTGTCGTTGGGTAAGAATTAAAGAGGAATTTTCAGTGATGATCTAGTCCATAACATAAGTAAAAAGTAATATGATCTTTATGTGTAATGTAAATGGAGTAACTGAGGACAATGCGTAATAGAAGGAAGCTGTTAACATATATGTATAATGAGTAAAAATCAAAATCTGGATCTAAACAAAAGATATAGAAACTAAAAGATATGTTGGCTCTAAAGCATCAGAAGTAATTCTGCTCAAGTATAAAATCAACAAGCCACTTTTATTTGCTAATATAAAAAGGCCTCATAGTAATAGCTCTGTTTTCTCTACCATCATAGTGACTTATTTATTCGTACAGCTGGGCTGATCCAAGGTAAATGTTTCAAACAATACATGAAAGACATGACATTATGCCAGGTTACAGTCAGCAAAATTTAACTTCGTTATTGAGAAACATCCACACACAATATAGCTGAGGTATGATGAAACAAAAATGAGATGTAGGCATGGGGGCATACACTACAAGATATATTTGTTTATATTGTGTGCATCCACTGTTATGTGCACTGTTGTTGCAGCTCTGGTTGGTAGGATTGGCACATGTTAGCACATGTGTGTTTATCTGCTTTCACAGGTACTAGGGTTATAGGGTACTGCACTGTGGAACAGAACATACCTGATGTGAGTGCTACACTGGACATCGATGATTATGATGATGGTGATGATAGTCTACAGCTGGCATAGTCGGATGGCACATTGCCTCTGTCAGAAATGGTAACTGTGGTGGGCACAGTACTACCAATATCTACTTACACAGTCTTGGTGCCTTTGGATCCTGCGGCTATCTATCTAGAGCCAAAGGAAGGAAAGAAAAATCATACCCAGAACTACTACAGGGTCCACCATGGTCCCGTACCCATGGAGAAGGATTATTCAGTGACACCAACACAAAGCTTAGCAAAAGTAGTAAGAACAGTGGGGCTTTGGCCATCAATGCTATGAATGCCTCTTACTGCCCAAAATGGGTACCACAAAAGGCATTACACAACGAAAGTGTAAGGCAGATATAAGATAGTGATGGCATCTTCCTGTGCCTGAATGACTGCCATTCACATCCATTGTGTAATGCCTATCGTGGCACCCATTTTGGGCAATAAGCAGGCAGAGGTGCTAGGTGTATTTCCCAGACTATATAATGATAAACATGAGGCTTAAAATACATGGCTTAACTGATTGGCTTGTTGTGGCCAGATACCTCCACTACATCAGTGCAGCCACTTGCCTCTACTGGGGCCAACACCATTCCCATGTCCGACAGTCTTCTGCTTCCACTGTTAGTACACCCCACAAGAAAGACAGATCAACTTCACATATTACAACCTCTTTCATACTACCCAACAGCGGTGATCTTGGAGTGGAATTGATTGGCTACCCGCAGTAGAGTAACTGACACAGTGGTTATGCACATGGCATGGCATAATCAGATAGCTGCAGTCTCGTAGTGCACCTTTGTCATTGCTGGTGAATATTTTGTCCCTGCCATTTTCCAGAGGGGATGCATGTGTGACTGGGGTCATTCCTTGTCATTCTCGCCTGAGATATCACAGCACTTGTCAAAGTTGTGTAGTTGCAGTGCAGCCACACTTGCTCATTATGAATTATAGGGGACACAGCTACAGAAAGTACCCACTGCATCTAGACATGTACCCACCTCAGGAAATACCACCTCCCCAAATGATACACCCAGCTCCCCCTAATCACCCAGCCATGTCATTTACTCCCTTGAACATCCTTATGCCTCACTTTCTGCCAGCATATCTGTTGCTGATCTTTATCACTGTGCCCTCACCTGAGCATATGATGACTACTGTGCCTTGCCCTTTTTGTTGTATTACATGAACAGGTTATGTCTTAAGCACAGCATGGACAGTTAATGCATTGTACAGCATACCATGAGTATAGTATTGCTTGCATCAGTTTTAATTTTTGTTGTGTCTAATTTAGCCTAGAGCGGTGGACTAGAAACCACTTCTTTGCTAGTGCCACAGCATACTGAACCTGTCTGCCTGTGCCTTCCATGGTCTTCCCCTGCAGCCAGATCCTTAAGTAGTTCCTCAGCTGACAAATCCTCTACCACTGCCCCAGTCTGTCTGGTCTTCCAATGACAACCTTTTGCTCTAGCTGTCCATTTACCACCATACTGTGCAGAACTGCGCAGACAGTAAATATCTTGCTGTAGATCTCAAGACCATACTGCAGCGTGCCACCAGGGTCTCTAGACAGTGGAAGCAGGCCTTCATCAGTCCTACCATGTCTGATGATGTTGCTGGTTTAAGACAGTGCAGTAGTGTATTAAATTCTAGATGTGCTTAGTGGGTTTCATATAACTCTAGGGCATATCCAGCATCACCAGTAAGTTGATCCTATAGGAATTCACCCCACACAAATCACTAGTACAGGTCTCATGTATCTCAAATATGGGAATCATGGAAGCTGAAAAACAAAAACTGCCAAAGTACGCTGGAAGAAGGATCAGAAAAACTGCTTTAGTGTAACAAACTGTAATTACTACTTTTGTAAAACACTTCACCAGATGAAGTTTTTTACGAAAGCGGTAATTAAAGTTTGTTACACTAAAACAGTTTTTGTGCTTCTTCCAACACACTTTGGCAGTTTTTATGTGTTTTATGTTACTGCTGAACTTTTGGGTTGGCCAGTTTTCTTGGTCATCATGGAAGCTGCCTGGATGAAGCACTGACACATTGTATATAATGATTTGTGCATTGCACACCACCTGGCAGTTGGAGTGAAAACCCTTCCAGATTATATACAGGTGTTCTTGTAGATCAGGTTGTGTGATGGGAATGTCAGTGGCCCCTAGAACGTCATAGAATTTCCATATAGCTGTGTTTCTCTCCTCTGCAGTCTATGAGAACCAATTCTTCTCCACCACATGCTGTAGTATAACAAACTGATGTAGCATTTGTGAAATTATTACCCAGTGTATGTCCACTATGCCTTCTGATGGCTACCGGAAGGTTCTTGGAGCAAGTATAGTTAGTGGTCAGTGTACCTTGGTGTCCACAGGCCATGGTATCCATTGGATTCTGTGTGAGAATATCACATATCTGCAAGCTTCATTACAGTGACTCTGTCCACATGACAGTGTGCAAGTATGTCCATTTCATGATGATGTTGGTATGCTAAGCTATAGCACATTACAATCCATCTGGAAAGTGGAGGATGATGACTTCCTTTTTCTCCCTATCATCGCTTCCTGTATCTTTAGTCATAACTTCTTCAATTTACTTATCTTCACTACAATAGATTATGGAGGTTTCACTTTCTACTGCTAATCCTTTTTTCAGGATTATACACGCCACTATCCTTTTCTTGCAAGTCCTTATTCGCTGTGAGGATGGAAAAGTCTCTTATCTTCTGCAAAAAAGAAAATTATATAAAATTTGTATGTAAAGAAACCAGTGTATGTCAGGTAAAGAGCTGAAAGGTAGCATGAGTGGGATTCAAAGACATCAGAAACAGTTACATATTGATTAGCTAGTTTACAGGACTCATATTGTACACATACTTTTAGAACCTGACAATTTTCATAACAAGTCTAAAGGTATTAGAAAGTCAGCTTAGTTGCTAAGTTTCATTAAGCCTTCAAGATATATCTATCAGCTAAAGAATACAATAAGCAAATTCACAGACATTAGAAAATCTGTTTATCTTGTATGGCCCCTCAGGTCTTTTTTGAAAACCTTCTCTTAAGGATTATTCTTAGATGAGTGGTTGATCACTTTATACACATGGCTATAAACACTCAGCTTCTCTCTACAGTTAAAAAAAAAAAAAACTTGACTTAGCATCCTAACTCGTAAAAGTAACTTTACCCATAGTTTTAACAGTCTCCATTCTTAGTGAAATAGCCTTATTGCTAACAATGCAAATATAAGGTTACCTTTAATAATAACTGAGGAGATGAGATGATGGAACACAAACATTTGACCTCTACTACACAACTCAGGAGCAACATAGTGATGCAGAAGTTGGCAATGCTGCCTCACAGCATTTAATTCTTCAGTTACTTTCTTGACTAGGTGCCTCCTGTGAAAATTCTGCATGTCCTCCCTGTATCTCAGAGTTTCTAATGAATGCTTTTGCTTCAACTGACACCCTAAAAACATATGGGGGTTGGGAGGGTGGCCTAATGGTTAAGGTGTTTGCCTTAAAAACACAAGATGCAGGGTTTGAGTCTCACAAGGGATAATTGGGCTAGGCTTAAAATGGCTCGCAAGGGCAGTTAGCCTAGTACTAACCTATGAACCTATGAACTATGAACTATGAATATCATAGGTGAGCTGCCATCCACACAAATAGTCCACATGTAAGTATGCAATGTTTGAGTATTTGTGTGTTCATGTGTCCATCTTGCAATAGACTAGCATCTTTTGCAGAATTACCTTCTCCGCTTTGCTGTCATTAAGTGTTGTGATGGGCTTTGGCTTCACTGCAACAGTAAATGATTCCTCTTAACATCTTTGATAAAGAAATCTGGACAAAGTCACAAATAACGGAGGACAAAGGGCCACAATCATGGACATATTTTATATATTTCTTTTATAAATGTAGAACGGTGCTAGTATAACAGGTATTGCATTAACATGCATTTTTCTGAAGGATATGAAGTCAGAAACTCAAATGTCTGGCATTATGTAGACACAGCAACCCTCAATGATTTGCCAGTAAACCACAAACCTTGCAAGGAAAAGACCAAAAATATGAGACTAAAATTTGGACATTGGACATTCTGCAAAATTCTGGGCAATTGAGAGGTATGCCATAAACTTAACTAAGTAGGTAAACAAATAATGAAAAAAATGGTCATGAATCTGCTGCAAAACTGACACTGCCTCAGACACATCTGATAATAAGAATGTTAAACTGGCTCATGGTTAATCCATGGAATTTTATGATGTAGAAGGATATCTCCTAGTATTAATAAAGTAAACTAACAGTGCATACAGCAATACACATCTTATGACTTTTTCACTATCTGCATTATAAATAAAACATGACAAGTTCAAAACAATCTGACAAATGAAAAGGGTGCAATATGTATTCTGTACAACTTAGAACAACAAAAGGTGGAAACACGAGGAAGAATCACTTATTTTTCCAATTTATTTGCACTTTCATCCTCACAGAACATGACTTCATCAGAATAAAATACAAGATACACACAAAGCTGCTGAGAGTAGGCTCCAGAATCCACAATGAACTTGAAAAATACCAGGAAACAAATCTATGCAGAACTGCTTTATTACAACACACTAGCGGTTTCACAAAATACTTCTTCAGGTGTAAAACTGATACAAAAAACCACACCTTAAATAGCCAGGTTGAATAATCACATGATGCACTCTAATTAACTTTTAAAAGGGAGACCTTAAAATCAGTTTAAAACATACATATACACTGCATATACACTATTAATAAAACATACACCCTGCATAAAGAACAGATATATAACAGTATATATATAAGCACATTCTAATGAGCATATAAGCATATTTAATAAACAATCTACGATTATTATAAAATAGAAAAATAAAAAATATAAAAAAACAAATAAATAAATAAAAGGCAGGAATTACCTATGTAGAGCTCTTTTACCAAGAACAGGCTTCAAAGGCACCTGTTCATTTAAACCATGACCATAATTGGCTCTAAGCACGACTATCCACCTAGCCTCTACTTCCTCAGTTCTAGCTCTAATATCACCCACTCTAACACTCTCATATGTCCTAGAGACAACCATAAACATAAACTTATGTTGTACACCCATATTTTGTACATACTTAGCTAAAGCATTAGTATTACTCCCTTTACCTATATGGTAATAATGCTCTCTTATTCTATCCTTTAGAGAACGATCTGTCTTGCCAACATAGGAACATCTCCAGGCAACATAGTTAGCTAAATAAATCACGTGCATAGTTTCACAATCAGCCTGAACCCTGATGTCATACACTCTGCCTGTGTCAGGATGTGCAAAGAAAGGCTCTTTATTAATGTACTTGCACAAGAGATGTTATGAGGTATACTGAAATTATTAGCCAACATTGGGATATTCTGTTAACTGATCTGCAATTAAGTGAAATTATAGGCCCCAGACCTCAGTTCACTTTTAAGAATAAGAAGAATTTAAGAAGAAGGTTATGTAATGTTAAGGAAGTAAAGTATGCCCCGACAGTGCTACTAGATCATGTGGTAAATGCTCGCAGTGCAAGTACATTAATAAAGAGCCTTTCTTTGCACATCCTGACACAGGCAGAGTGTATGACATCAGGGTTCAGGCTGATTGTGAAACTATGCACATGATTTATTTAGCTAACTGTGTTGCCTGTAGATGTTTCTATGTTGGCAAGACAGATCGTTCTCTAAAGGATAGAATAAGAGAGCATTATTACCATACAGGTAAAGGGTGTACACATAAGCCTGTTCTTGGTAAAAGAGCTCTACATAGGTAATTCCTGTCTTTTGTTTATTTATTTGTTTTTTATATTTTTTATTTTTCTATTTTATAATAATCGTAGATTGTTTATTAAATATGCTTATATGCTCATTAGAATGT
Source organism: Protopterus annectens (assembly GCF_019279795.1). Taxonomy (NCBI): domain Eukaryota; kingdom Metazoa; phylum Chordata; order Ceratodontiformes; family Protopteridae; genus Protopterus; species Protopterus annectens. Next base: position 1,123,874,096 of record NC_056743.1, read on the forward strand.
GCTTATATATATTGTTATATATCTGTTCTTTATGCAGGGTGTATGTTTTATTAATAGTGTATATGTATGTTTTAAACTGATTTTAAGGTCTCCCTTTTAAAAGTTATTAGAGTGCATCATGTGATTATTCAACCTGGCTATTTAAGGTGTGTTTTTTTGTATCAGTTTTACACCTGAAGAAGCATTTTGTGAAAGCGCTAGTGTGTTGTAATAAAGCAGTTCTGCATAGATTCGTTTCCTGGTATTTTTCAAGTTCATTGTGGATTCTGGAGCCTACTCTCAGCAGCTTTGTGTGTATCCTGTTCTTCATTTTTTACAGCTGCAGAGGTTTCTGGTGCCTGGCCTTTTGTGTTTTTCTTAGAATAAAATACAAGCCAAAAACTCACACTAAAGTACTCCAGAAAATATAACCCCTCCCATCAATGAATAAATCATCTCAAATGGTTAACAGTAAAAACTGCCCTTTCATCATATTACCTATTAAATATATAAAAAGATGTAAGAAATACTAAAAAAACACCAACAAAAATAGCTGGTCCTATACAATAAAATTGACTTGTCAGCAAAAAACCTTTACTAAAAATTATTTATATAACACTAGCAGCTTTTAACCTTAGCACTGGACTAATAGATATGTTCTCATTCAGATCTGGATACATAGTGGCATTGGTGCATAGTTGCTACTGTAGTTCTTTGTATTCCAAAAAGTCGTCTGTCTGTCTGTCCACCGCTCTGGCCAAGGTCAACGTGGTCAAGAATACATTTAAAAGAATGCCCATCATATTTAGAAATATGGTGGTACAATGCATTGTTGGGGTCTTTTTGTGGATGTCATACATATGTTGACAAATCCTTTTCCTAAAGGTATTTTTAGTTTTCCCAATATAGAAACCTGGGCATTCTTGGCACACCGCCACAAAAGCTATACCTTTTGAACTACAATTATATCTCTTTTTTATCTTAATTGCACAAAACCCATTGAGTTCAACTTCATTCCCTTCCATCATGTATTTACATTGAAGGCATTGCCCACATTTAACCATCTTACCAAACTGCCTATGTTGGTAGCCCCTCTCCAGCATGTTCAACTATTAAAGGTTTTTGTCCACCACTTCCTGATATTCTCGGTCAATTCCAAATACACCCAAATATTTCCTAATAATACCTCTAATTTCATCAAAACCAGTGTTATATGTTAATACAAGGGCCTTGCCAAAGTTTTCCTTGCCCCATGCAACCAGGATGGGTCTCATTTGCCCAGCTTCACAACCTAATAAGGGGACATAGTCACCCTTTAACCTTTTTCAAGTGACTTCACTGAATATACCATCTAAAAAGGTATCAGGGTAACCCCTGCTGGGCAACATATTTATTAATAGACCACATTGTGTGCAATATTCACCCAGATCTGATACCATGCGGGCAAGCCGCACACACTGTCCTTTTACCAAGGACTTTTTTTGATGCATGGGATGCCAGCTGCTGAAATGAAGTATCGTGTTGGAATATGTTGGCTTCCTATAAAGTGTTGAAATAAAAGACTTATTCACTATGTCCTTCTTAATAGTGATATCCAAATAATTGATCTTATTTTCACAAATGGTCATGGTGAATTCCAAAAAATCTGTTGTACTATGGATGTATTCAAAGAATTCATCCAATTTCTCATTGGTGCCATTCCAAATATTTATTATGTTGTCCAGGAAACGCCCATAAAGTGACCAACATGAACTAAACCTGGACTTGAGTATATAGTTGGTCTCCCAAAATGAAAGTACCAAATTTGCAAAAATGGAGGCAAATGCTGCCCCCATTGTGACACCCCTTTTTTGTTTAGAAAGCTGTTGTTCAAAAATTATGAAGTTATTTTCTAGTACTATCTCCATCAGTGTTCTTAAAGTAAGAATAATATCTTGGTTTAACCTGGAATAGTGGGATAGATAACTAAAAAACATTTGATCCCTAAGTCATATGGAATCACTGAGAACAAATCTTTGATGTCAATAGTGAGAAAAGTAAAGTTTTCATTAAAGAGTTCCTGGGAAACCTTTGATAAAAAGTCCCATGAATCTTTAAAACAATAAGTATACTCTAATAAAACAAACATTCTTAGTATAGCCATCTATGAATTTGTCTATAAAGAATGTTTTTGATGCCTTTGCATCAACTATTGGTCTAAGAGGGGGGTCCCTGAGGTGTTGGTGTATCTTCGGGATCCCGAAATTGTAGGTGTTTTCAGTTGCACTACTTTCAAATAGCTATACTGTGAGGTGGAAATTTGGTTGTTAGAAAGGAGGTCTTCAAGCAATACATCAATATGTTGGTATGCAATATTCAGACTTGTCTGTTCATAAATATCTGTAAATAACATGGACAGGATCTTATTATTATAATCATTAATGTCCATAATGACAAGCCCCCCTCCCTTGTCACATTTCATGACCCTAATCATATAATTCTCACATATCCCCCTAAGTGTTGCAGCTTCATCCATATTTAAACTGACCAGAGAACTATGTCTCCCTTCACATTGTCTAAAATGTTCATAGGTACATAGGTGTGTACTAGTCTAAAGTCCCTGGAGCCTTTACATGCCTAGCCCATACAATTACCCTGGCATTGTGCCACCGACCTTAGTTCCCAGTGCCTCTGTTGAGTAAAGCCACTAGAGTGATCCCTGGGGTGAATTTTCTATTTTCCATCCACTCATCAAGATTTCTCTTGAAGAGGGCCAGTGAGGTGCTCTGCTTGACATGTATGGAAAGTCTATTCCATAGCATGGGCAGTCTCCGGGTTATGAACCTGTCCCTCCAGCATGTTCTGTTGATTGTGGTAATGAGGTCGAGGTCTCTGGAGCGTGTAGTCCGGTGGGATTGGGATTTCCTCAGATGTAGAATTTCTAACAGAGCTGAGTTAGACATGGCTTTGTAAGTCAAGCAGAGATTGCCTCTAAGCAGGCGATATGAGACAAAGAATAGTTGGAGATTTTTTTAGTCTGTCCATATAGGACAAATGTTTAAGGCCTGGGATCCTCTTTGTGAGGTACTTTTGCAGCCTCTCCAGTTGTTGCAGGTGTTTTAGTGAGGTACATGCCAAATGGGGCATTGTACTCAATGATTGGTCTAATGAGGGAAGAGTAGAGGGAGACAATGACCTCTTTCTTCATGGATGCAAAACTCTTAGTAATAAGATGTGCCACATAGAAGAACTTTCTTACCACAGGGGCAATGTGGTGGTCAAAAGAGAGGTTGCTGTCAACCTGTGTTCCCAGATCTCTTATAACACCTTCTGTGTTCAGTGGACTACCATTCATGTGGTTATTCATGGGAACTGGGTTTTTCCAAAAGGGGATAATGACACATTTTTTGGCATTCAGCTTAAGGCCATGGTTCTGACACCAGATGTTGGTCTCAGTGAAGCCTTTCTGTAGGATTTCAACATCAATTAGGGACTTAATAATAGCTCCCATCTTGCAATTGTCTGCAAACTTTGTCAGCCAGAGTCTCTTTGTGTTGGCCTGGACTTCAGAGAAGTAGATACTAAACAGGAAAGGACACAGGACCGAACCAGGGGAGGGGGGGGCAGAGGGTACGCAGTACCATTCTTATAGTCTCTCTAATCTCTTAACAGTTTCTTTACTTTATTGGCATTTAGCTCAACCAACAAATTGTCCACTTTAGTAAACACAGAATTATACTCAACTTTTCTATGCTCAAACAGCAGGTCTGCATGCAAGCTTTTGTCAAGTTGAAATATATTATCAGTCAGTACTGCCATTTTTTTATCATTGTCTTTGATTAGCAACTCTAACAATTTACAACCATGCCTGCTAAATATTTTGAATAACTCACTGAGAAGTTCTGAGTCACGCTGAAGCCCAGTGTGAAATTTCCATGTTCTTTGGCCCTTGGGAATCAAGTCATTCCCCAACTCTCTTTAAAGTAGCTGTTTTCCATTTGTAACTTCCTAAATTTAAAAGCTCCTTCTACCAAAAGCTTAAGCTGCCTGTTAACTGTCCCAAAGTGCTCATTTTGTTGGTTAGTTTCAGAAGAAAACACAAAACCACCATCAAGTTATTCTTTTAGAGAGTTGTTGCCATTAAAAGTGGGACCACATGCTCCCCTGACATAATTTATCTGGATATGCAAATCCGGTGGATGCAATTGGTTGGTGGGCATTGCCCTTGTTCTTTAAGCTGGAGTAATGCCATTGTCTGTATTAAAAAGCACTTGAGAATAGGAGAATAGAATAGATGCTATACTAAGAATGTTTTATTAGAGTATACTTATTGTTTTAAAGATTCATAGGACTTTTTATCAAAAGTTTCCCAGGAACTCTTTAATAAAAACCTTACTTTTCTCACTATTGACATCAAAGACTTGTTCTCAGTGATTCCACATGACTTAGGGATCAAATGTTTTTTAGTTATCTATCCCACTATTTCAGGTTAAACCAAGGCATTATTCTTACTTTAAGAACACTGATGGAGATAGTACTAGAAAATAACTTCATAATTTTTGAACAACAGCTTTTTAAACAAACAAGGGGTGTCACAATGAGGGCACCCTTTGCCCCCATTTTCACATATTTGGTACTTGCAGTTTGGAAGACCAACTGTATACTCAAGTCCATGGTTAGTTCATGTTGGTCACTTTATGGGTATTTCCTAGACAACATAATTTTTTGGAATGGCACCAATGAGAAATTGGATGAATTCTTTGAATACATCCATAGTACAACAGATTTTTTGGAATTTACCATGACCACTTGTGAAAATAAGATCAATTATTTTGGATGTCACTATTTAGAATGACATAGTGAATAAGTGTTTTATTTCAACACTTTATAGGAAGCCAACATATTCCAACACACTACTTCACTTTGACAGCTGGCATCCCATGCATCAAAAAAGTCCTTGGTAAAAGGACAGTGTGTGCAGCTTGCCCACATGGTATCAGACCTGGGTGAATATTACACACAATGTAATCTATTAAAAATATGTTGTCCAGAAGGGGTTACCCTGATACCTTTTTACATGGTATATTCAGTGAAGTCAATTGAAAAAGGTTAAAGGGTGACTAATCCCCCTTACTAGGTTATGAAAATGGGCAAATGAGACCCACCCTGGTTGCCAGGGGCAAGGACAACCTTGCTAAGGCACTTGTATTAACATTTAACACTGGTTTTGATGATATTAGAAGTATTATTAGGAAATATTGGGGTGTATTTGGAATTGACCAAGAATATTAGGGAGTGGTGGGTGAAAAATCTTTAATAATTTTTAAAAAGGACCTATGTTTTAAAAACATGCTGGAGAGGGGCTACCAACATAGGCAGGTTGGTAAGATGGTTAAATGTGGGCCATGCCATCAATGTAAATACATGATGGAAGGGAATGAAAGTGAACTCAATGGGTTTGGTACAATCAAGATAAAAAAGAGAAATAACTGTACTTCAAAAGGTATAGTTTATGTGCTGATGTGCCAAGAATGCCCAGATTTCTATAGTGAGGAAAACCAAAAATACCTTTAGGAAAAGGGTTTATCAACATATGTATGACATCCACAAAAAGGACCCTAACAATGCATTATATCGCCATATTTCTGAATATGATGGGCATTCTTTTAAATGTATTATCAATGACTATGTTGATCTTGGCCAGAGGGGTGGACTGACCGACTACTCTTTGGAATACAAAGAACTACAGTGGCAACTACGTACCAATGCCACTATCTATCCAGGTCTGAATGAGAACATATCTATTAGTCCAGTGCTAAGGTTAAAAGCTGCTAGTGTTATATAAAAAAATTTTAGTAAAAGTTTTTTGCTGACAGGCCAAATTTATTGTATAGGACCAGCTATTTTTGTTAGTTTTGCAAGTGCAATATTTTTATGTACGTCTTTTTTTTAGTATTTCTTATATCTTTTTTTATGTATTTAATAGGTAATATGATGAAAGGGCAGTTTTTAATTGTTAACCATTTAAGATAATTGGTTCATTGATGGGAGGGTTATATTTTCTGGAGTACTTAAGTGTGAGATTTTGGCTTGTATTTTATTCTGTTGAAGTCCTGCTTTGTGAGGATGAAATGCTAATAATGTGGAAAAATAAGTGATTCTGCCTCGTGTTTCCACCTTTTGTGGTTCTAAATGTGTCTGTTGTTTTATGTTATTCCATACAACTGTTTCTTTTTTACTTTACATTTTTGCCAGTCTTCTGTTAGCATCAAGTATTTCTTTTACAAAACATCTTCTCTGACTGCCCTGCTGGTTAAGAGACTTTCTTTTTCCTTTTAGAGTATAAGAAACTTCTAAAATTTTGTTTTAGCAAGCGTTTAACTTAACATGATCATAATCACTGATATAATGATTAATGTATTAAGATCTCTCATGTGGCTTTTACACTTGTAAATTATTACTGTTTCCTTGGTGCTGTTAACTGTGTTACTTATTATTTTGTGTACAGAGCCATGGGAGTCTGAGAAGTAACTTATAAATACAATTACTCAGGGATTCAGAAAGAACCCTAGTGCTCACAGTAAGGTCTGCAGTGAAAAGGTCCTGTTTCTGCAATGCACTATCTTGAGATCCTGAGATGCATTAAACACAGTGAGGAACAACCATGCTATCAGTTAATTTGCATGTCTGTGAATCACTGTTAATTATCATGAGTGCAGATTTGCACTTCCTTAAGTAGTGCCACTGCATCATGTTATCACAGGTACACCCCTCACTCACTCTCTCACACACAACAAACACATTCACAACACAAGTGTACTACATGCCCCATACCTGTCCCTGTGTTGTAAGACGTCTGCTTTTTCCCCTCTTGTAAAGCACAGATGATTTCAGTCGGTCATTAATGCCAGACATTAGAGTTTCATGCTTCTATCCTTTAGTACATCCATGATAGTGAAACACCTGTTATATAAACTTTCTAAGTTCATAAGCGGAATAATCCACATAAGTGGCTGATTTTGTCCTACCATTAATTTTAACCTTATCTTTTTCTTGTACTATGAGGTTGACAAGTATGCTCAATAGTCATGTCCCTCTCCCTTGTACACCATGAACAGTTACAGGCATTAAATATTAGCAGAGATCTTCAATAAATATTTAAAAAAAACAACTGCATTAACTTAGTTACTGCAGGAGGTTATTGTGGTTTACTGTGGCAATGGTGTAGAATTTGAATCCCTTTTCCCCATCCCTTTGTTGACTTTATTTTAACTATACTATTTTTCCAGTGTATCCCTGCTGTCTGGTGGTGGCACAGAGGAATAATTTGCTCCATCGGAGGTGGGAGGTGGGAGTGTACAGTGCTGGAATCCCTTTAAGGTACTATACTTACAATAGAATTCTTGGTATCTAGTGATTCTCTGCATGTTTTTTTTAATTAAGTGCCAACATGCTACATAGACTATCCCTCATGTCCAGTGTTACCCCCAACCCTCATATTTAGAGTTATCCCTGGTGTCTAGAGTTCACCCAACCTTCATCCTTAGAGTAGCCCTGGTGTCTAGTGTTCTTCCCTACTCTCATGGTTAGAGATAAACTGGTGTCTAGTTTTCTCCTGATCCTCCCACATTGAGTTATCCCTAGTGCCTAGAGTTCCCCACCAAATCCTGTATGTAGAGTCATCCCTGGTATTCGGTGTTTTCTCCCCAGTTCTCATAATTAAAGTTGTCATTGCTGCCTATTGTTCACCCTCAACCCACATGTGTTGTGTTAACCCTGGTGGCAAATGGTCCCCCAACCCAGTTTTGCAGGTCTTGTTCATTAGTTTAGAGGTATGTGGAAGTTTGACAGCCAACACACACCCCATTCACTTCATGCAAATACACACATAGTTACACATTCATTCCATGCACACAAGCAAACACATCTGCCTCCCATCCTGATGGCATTTGCATACACACTCACCCATTCATATATACATACATCCACACACAGACACACACACACCTAACCTAACCCCTGCCCCCTTCTGCTGCCTCCCAGGCTGTCACATGCTAACACTACCTGACAGCTATACTTCCCAGCAATTACCTCTACCTGCAATGATGAACGCAACCTTTTGGCTATTTTCATTACTGGAAGAGTGGCCAGGAGCAGCTGCCCCAATTTAAGCAGCTAATCAGTAATCTGAATTGGCCAGCTGCGTAAATGCTTTACCTCAGGCAGTTGCAGGACAGAGACCACATGGCTTATTAGCATATGCATCTTCCCTGGACTGTCTCATTACCATGGAGTACGGTTGCAGAGACAGCCCACAGCAGTGCTGCACATCTACCTGCAAAAGCATTGTGGTAGGGCTGTGTCTGAATGTGGAAAGGTTACAGTAACCTATTGGTAACCTTTCTGAATTCAGATCGTAGAGCTGATGATTATGACCTCATAGAACCAGTCTGAGAGATCTGTATTATGAAATGGCTCTAAACAACAAAAGGCATACAGGGTTCCATATTTCTTTTGATATAGGTAAAAGAGAGGAGAAAACTAAATTATAAATGCAAAGCAGATGATACAAAGAGTAGCACAAATATAGACAAACTCAGAACCTTTCTCACAGTCGTTACATGACTCTTATACAGCAAATGTAAGCCTAACCAACTTCCTACTCCAGCTGCAAGACAAATTCTTCCCATTAATCCATAGGCTTTATAAACCCACCAAAACTGAATGGCCATCCACTGAACTCAAGAATCTTTTAGCTTTAAGGGATAGCATCATATATGGAACTCCCTTCCTAAATCCATTCTCTCAATCTCATACACTAATCACTTTAAGCCATCACTTAAAGCTTTTCTAAAACATAAGTGGCTATGTTCCTGTACTAACACCTCATGAGTGCTCTGATACATCAGAGTATACCCAAAATATATCAAACTTCTCCCCTGGTGTTTAATCCTTGGTTCCTACTGACCTGTCAACCTTATATCTTGACATAAGACATACCTACAAATAGTACTAGCTATGTTCAAAGCCTAGCTTTTGTTGTCAAGATGTAATAAATGTGCATGTTCTTATGTGTACTACATTTTGTTTACTTTATACTTTATTGATTATTGTAATGTGTGCATGAAAATTTACTGTTACTCATGGAGCTTTTCTCTCCAGGACTCCGTTGAAAAAGGACCTGTATCCAGTCGGACTTTCCCAGTAAACAAATAAATGTTAAATAAATAAATAAATAAATGAATAAGTAAATAAAGCATGGCAAAAATGGAAACAGACCCCTACTACTGACAATTGCATCTCCATTATAGTCTTGCATAAATTAGCCAAGAAGTCCATCAGAAGGCACAAAATAAATTTCCAAACAAAGAAACAAACTACCCTCTTACATTCCCCCAACCACTTTTGGAAAGAGCTAATAACCACAATGAAGGAGAAAAAGTTGCAATTGCAGCTTAGAAAACAGTTATCCATACCTCAAAGGAACTCCAGAAGACAGGAAACAGTTGATGAGTTTAACACAGTTTTAATGCAGTAAGAAAGCACAACACATAAACGATACTCCTTGAAAATACGTTTTCGTCCTCAACTTCACCAGATACAACTAACAATCTAAATTAAAAGCCTTAAATACTTCAATTAAATACAAATTAACCAATAAAAACAGTGCATCACTAAAATTAAGATTTCATAAGCTTTACCCACAACCCTTTTTACCTCCACTATTTTATTTATTTTATTTTATTTTACATTTGTTGACCGGGCTAGTCCAACTGGATATATGTCCATTTTCAGCAGAGTCCTGGGGAGAAAAGCTCCAACATACAAACATTAGTAAGGACAGGTACAAAAATATAAGCCTATATAATAGTATATACACTAACATAAATAACTTCATTTACAACAATAATTCTACACTTTAAAAGTTCTTTTTAATACAATTCATAATGTAAAATAAACCATGCAACTGCATCAATAAATGTTAAAACAACATCTCTCCTTAAGGGTGATAAATCATAAAAATACTTGATATTTAAGTTTATAATATTCACAAACTACTATTTGTGCGCCATCTACTGGCTCTAAAACTCACAATTACTTCACATTTAAAATAACTACAGAATCTCACTATGCAGGGACTCAACACAAATAAATGCCACATTTGTGTAAATTTTTGTAAATGTTATAATCTTGCCGCTCTCAGCTTTAAAACTGGGGCCAAGGATAAACCATTGTTTAGTCCAGGGAACCTACTGGCTTCTAAAAAAATCTGCCAGTAAAGTTCCCTGTATTCAATTCTGGTCTCCCACGTACCCCCTCATATCCCTTGGGATCTCCTCAAGTTTAAAAAAACTAAACTTTCCTTTTCCACATTCTATGCTGTGCCTATATAGTGCATTATTAACATTTCTATTACTTATGGCATTCAAATGTTCATACACTCTCCTTTTCAGCTTCCTCTCAGTTTTTCCTACATAGAATGCCTTGCACTCACATAAGGCAAGTTATACAACCCTGCTGGTCTCACAATTACCGTAGCTCCTTGCCATGAGGGTTCTGTTTCTGGAATCCAGGTGGACTAGTTCAGTATTCATAAAGAAAGGGCATTGCGCACATCTCCCACATTTGAATGCCCCTTTCTTTTTTCGGGTTCCACCCCCCCTTACAGTCATAGTATCCATCCAAAGCAATTTTGATACTTGTTCCCTTCCTAGAGACACATTTAAAAGAGGTTTTAAAGTCTAATTTAAGGTCACTAATTCTAATGAACCTAGTCCATTCTCTTTTGATGGTTCTACATACAACATTGGCATCTCCACTAAAATCAGTGATAAATGCTGAACCAAAGTTCCTGTCATTCTTATTTTTTGATCACCCACAGGGGTTAACTTCGGGAATTCCCAAGATTGGGGCATATTTGCCTGTCCTCTCACTAGCCACTTCCTGTTTCACTTGGGTAATTAAAGTTTCTGGGTATCCACATTCACAAAACATCCCATGTAGCACATCAACATTCCTTTCTAAATTCTTCATCATTCGAAGTCATTCTACTAATTCTTACAAATTGCCCTTTTATAATGCATTTCTTCTGAGGAAAAGGATGGGCACTAGCATAATGTAGAATAGAATTAGAGTATGTCTTCTTCCTGTATACCCTTGAATTAAATGTATTACCTTCTTTGTAAACAGGTGTGGATAACTGTTTACTTTTGGAAAGAGGTTAACATAGTAACAGGAAGAAAATTTCCTTATGATACCTTGTCTACAAACACCGTCCAATGTGGCAGAGCAAAACTTCCTTCAGAAAAGTGAATTAATTTATCAGTCTCATATCAATAAACTCCACATTTTTCATGCATTGCTCAACCCACCACTATTCATCCCCCTCTTCCACTTCAAATGCATATGTCCCAAAGATGTTTCTATTCTATTTGAAAATATGCATATGTCCCAAAGATGTTTCTATTCTATTTGAAAATATTTTCACTGATTCCCCTCCTGGATCTGACTGGTTTATATATCACTTCAGAGTGTATATTTATCTTCCTTTCACCCACATATATAAGCTATGCCTCACACAAAATATCATGCCACAGATTTGGAAAAATGCTCTAATTAAACCCCTACCCCATGTAGCGAACTGGTGAAAATAAAAAACTAAAATCCAACAAATTCACCAGCAGGACTAGTAGACACAAAATTTATTTCCAGGTTAAGTGCTTTCATCAAAGTAAAATTGACTTCATCAGAACAGTATACAAACAGTCATGTGGATTTAAATATATTGCAGTAACACAGGATAGGTTAAAATCCCACCAATCAAACAAAAATCCCTTGAATAAATTAATACCCAAAAAGGCATACACTATGAAAACTAAGCAATCCAATAAAAACATTTCTTTAAGAAAATACATTTTAAAATCAAACCCTTTCTGCTCTTTCTTTTAAAGCAGGCAAGATAGATATAAAATCATTTAATCCTGGACACAGATTAGTTGCTAAACGAAGCTGCCACATCAATTCCCTTTTGTTTAAAGTGGTTTTCCAGTTACCACCCCTGGGGTTTATTTCTAGTATATCTAATATCCCAAACTTGAATCCAGAAAAAATGACACATATTTTACTATGCCTGTATAAAGCATTAGTTTCTTTTGAATTCTTGATATCATATAAATGTTCATATATCCTGGACCTGAGAGCCTTCTCAGTTTTCCAACATAAAACCCCGGGCAGGAATTACACTTGGCCAAATATACTGTTTTACTAGTGTGACAATTACCCTTTTTAACAAACACTGTGTCCTGGTTTATATTGTCAAGTTTCAAACTAACAACTGACAATATAAATCTACACTGTGTACAACAATCACAGGCTTTTGTAAATTCATTTGATTTTGCACTGCTGTTATTCGTGTTACCCTCCAAGGTAAGTTTCAAGTTGCGACCCACTTTAGTACAAAAAATAGGTTTTTCACCCACTGCTTGTAAAATATTGAGGTCTCCCCTAAAAATATTCCAATTCTTGCAAAGGTTGCTCCTTATGTCATTGTAATGTGAACTGTATTGCACCACAAATGCCTGGGAGAAATTGTAGGAAGAACTCTCTGTTTTTTCATTATTTTTTGTTTCAGAAAGACCTCTACCTAACAAAGGTTGATATTTCGAACCCCACTCTCTCAAAATCTCTTGTAAAATACCCTCCACAAATTCCAGTGGATAATCTCTCTCCAAAAACATATTCTTAAGGTCACTGAATTCTTTAATGACATCCTCAAAATGAGCAGTTATTCTATTTATTCTAATCGCCTGTCCCTTAACAATACTTTTTTTCTGGTATAGTGGGTGGTGACTTTGAAAATGGAGATAAGAATTACAAAAAGTTTTCTTTCTATACACTTTAGATCTGAAACAACATACATCCTTAATGATAGCGTTATCCAAATAATGGATTTCTTTCTCATTACATTCATAAGTAAATTTCAAATAATGAGTGGTGCTGTTTAGGTATTCAATAAAACCAGCAATACTTTCTTTGGTAACCTTCCATAACATAAACATATCGTCCAGGTACCTACTGTAAAACAAAATATCCAAGTAAAACCTGCTTTCAAAAATAAATTCCTGCATAGTAAAATATATGTCAATTTTTCTGGATTCAAGTTTGGGATATTAGCTATAATAGAAATAAACCCCAAGGGTGGTAATTGGAAAACCACTTTAAACAAAAGGGAATTGATGTGGCAGCTTCGTTTAGCAGCTAATCTGTGTCCAGGATTAAATGATTTTATATCTATCTTGCCTGCTTTAAAAGAAAGAGCAGAAAGGGTTTGATTTTAAAATGTATTTTCTTAAAGAAATGTTTTTATTGGATCGCTTAGTTTTCATAGTGTATGCCTTTTTGGGTATTAATTTATTCAAGGGATTTTTGTGTGACTGGTGGGATTTTAACATATCCAGTGTTACTGCAATATATTTAAATCCACATGACTGTTTGTATACTGTTCTGGTGAATTTGTTGGTTTCTAATTAAACCCCTCCCAAAGCAAACCAACCCAAAATATACCTCGCACTTCTATCCAATATCTATCCTCCCATTTCTAGGCAAACTTCTTGAAAAGATAGTCTGCTACCAACTCTCCCTCTATATCCAGCAGCACAACCTGTTTTCTTCCAAACAACATGGACTCTGGCCTGGGTGAAGTACTATGACAGCACTTTGGACCCTAACTGATGGCATCCTGCAAAACTCTGATAGTGACCTCCTTACAGGTGCCCTGTTTATAGACCTGAGAAAGGCAATTGACTTCACTGACCAATATCTTCCCCAAAACAAAGTAAATTGAAATTGGTATCAGTCCAAACATTGCTCCCTAGTTTAAAATCTTTATCACTGACAGACACTTCTGAGTTAAAATAGAATCCTCCTAATCAGAATCTGCACCTATTACCAAAGGTGTAGCACAAAGATCCATTCTTGCCCCCTCCTCTTCTCCATATTTATTCACAAAGTTCACTGTGACCTCCCCCAGCTCCCACTTATCCTTTATGCTGATGACGTGATCATTTACCAATCAGGTCACTCTAACACCAACATTCAATGCCAACTCTGGTCAGACTTACATGAGCTCCACCGATGGCTCATAAACCATACTCTACTTCTCTAGCATACCAAGACCAAAACTATGCTTTTTGGAACTCCACAGAAAGCTCATCAAGCACCTGACACTTTAATTATCTTTGACCTACACAATCATGCCATGGAGACTACCTCCACCTTCAAATACCTAGGACTATGGCTTGCTCAATCACTAAACTTCCATTTCCACAAAGAGAAAGTGAGAGCCAAAATAAACTCCCTCCTTTTCTGGGCCAAATATATCTCCCTTTTCTACACCAACCAGCTATAGTTGCCATTGGCAAGGGAGTTTTCCTTTCTCATCTTGAGTATGGGTTCCTGATGTTTGCTTCTGTCTCCAATTGCCTCACTCCAGACATACCTCTCAGCTATCAGATTTTCACAGAATGTCCATGTTTTTGCTTCATATTTTTAGTCTGTTTATAATAAAATGTGTGGTTTTCTAAAAAAAAATATGGAGGACTGAATTCACTAAATAATGACATATATATGAGTTTAAGACTTCATATCCTTCAAAAATGCATGCTAATACAAATTCTGTTTTTCTAGCAACTTTCTAAATTTATAAGAGCAACATTTAAAATCAGACCATATTTCTTGCCCTTTGGTCCCTCATTATTTTAGGTTTTGTCCAAATTTCTTGCACTAAGAGTTTGAAAGGTATGACTCCAGACTATCTCTAACACCATCTGCCAATTCATTACAATCTCACCTTTCTGTGAGGATTACTGTATCACCTTAGAAAAAGCCAAATGGCTAATCAGAAAACAAAGATGTAACCTACTTTTAGGATCCCAACCCTACACAATTCCAATGTCACGCATTCAGCCCCCTTGCAGATAGACCTCACAAAAAGTCTACTCATACAACCTGAGACACTGCTCACAAGCCACATCAACTATCAGTACCCCTAGAATAAAAGTCCACAGCACTGCACATACTTTCTCCTCTCAGGCAGATACTCTTTGACAAGCTCTCCCAACTGACATTAAGGAAATCAACACTTATTCCAAATTCAGAATGCAACTCAGAAAGCACTTCTTCATCCAGCCCAAATGCTCCAGCTGCAGCACAGGACATATCACCTAACCCATCTCCGTTCTGAGTCTCTTCTCCTCGCTCAAGATTTACTGAAGACTGACTCACTATACAGGCTAATGTATATATTGTACATCACATTCTACTAGATTGCATATTGTGCTCTGCTTGTTCACTGGAATTATATATGTTTTTTTTTTCTATGTAATTAGTCTGAACTATTCTGTTGTTGCTTGTATTTCTTTAATTTTCTTTGTGAAATGTGTTGTATTTTACCCAGGCTTAGCCTGAAATCAGTCAGTATTGATAAGTGCGCTACCCCAGTAAAGAAATACAAATAAAATAAATTAAAAATTAAATAAAGTAAGTTATATTTAACTTTTATTATAAAGTCTCCCCCCACCTTTGAAATGTCATCAGCTCCATACCTTCAGCTAGTTAAAATGAAAAGCCTTCAGGTGCACTTTATTGTCTAAACTTCAAACTCATTTGATACTTGAAATCTGAGACCATACTTCATGAAGATAGGTACGGCGGTAGTGTTGTTACCTCACAGCAAGAGGTTCTCCCATTCAATTCTCAGCTGGGTTTGGGAGTGCCTTCTGTGTGGAGTCTGCATGTCCTCCGCACGGTTGGGTAGTGTTCGAATGACATGCGTGAGTAAATGGGCGTACCTTCGTTGAAGGTTGAGCATCGAGCTGGCACCTCGGCATTTCATAAAAATCTATTGCAACTCATTAGCGGACCGGAGTTCCACTGTGGTGACCCCTTATCGGGAAAAGCCGAAAGATAAACAACAACAACAACTTCATGAAGATATTTCCTTTTCCTTAGACTAGTCTTACAGAAAAATCTAGATAATTTGTTAAACTAGTAAAGCATGAAGAAAATGGTCACTGACAAAAATCTATGATCTCCAAAAATGCTAGAAATGTGAAAACATTAAATTTGTAATGTAATTGCTTATGTGGTTGATATCTAAGTACATTACACGCAGCAATGTCACACACACTGAGTTGCATTTGTTTTGGTTCACAGGACTTAGGGAATTAAGAGAAGAAAAATGTTGTGTTTGTTGTTCTTGTTTTCTTTCCTCCATCTCTGTGCAACCTCTGAATGGATGCACAAAGACATATACACACCCATAGGTAGAAAGATAGATAGATAGATAGATAGATAGATAGATAGATAGATAGATAGATAGATAGATAGATAGATCTGCAACATGGGGGCTTCTCTCCTCATTGGGTAGAGTACAGGGAGGCTTGTTCCTCTGCAAAAAAAGAATTGTTTTGCCTATTGTGTGACATTCGCAGCAAATTATAGTGGATTCACTAAAATGGATATAGAGCTGTCAGTCAAATCATAATTCAATTAACTTTGTTCTGATGCAGCTAATATTGCCAATTTATTATTTTCATCATGATTATTATTGTATATGTGTGTACGCATATGCATGTAATACATATAAATGAATAAATATATATATATATATATATATATATATATATATATATACATACACCTCAGATTTTGTTTTCTATGCAGGGTGCATACATTTTCACGTCTTTCTCTGTATATGCTATCAGATTGGCACAACTTTAATAAATAAATCATTCTACATTTGCAGAAGAACAGAAGAACAACCGCTAGTCAGCTAGTCAACTGATCCCAGGAACTCTAAAAACACTTTTATTTAACCAAAATACAAAGTCAAAGTTAAGCGCTTTCATCTACTTACAAAGACATCATCAAAACTGTGACTTTTAACTAAAACTCATCCCTTTTGAACTACATGAACTAAGACACAACCCCTGACTAGCTGACTAACTGGTTGTTCTTCTGTTATTGGATTTTGTTTCTACCAGTTTCGGGAACCTGCTTTTGTTTGATTTTGACATTTGCAGAAGAAGAAATCAAGCTGCCTCAATGTGAAACAGACTGTTCCAACAGAAAATGTTTTTTTTTTGAAAACCTGGCATGACAAACCATATGACTGATGTTAAAAATTATAAATAAAAGTTGCATACTTAATGGAAAAATATTGCCGTCCCTAGTTCCAGCAAAAAATGTGACTTCAAGTTGTGAAATATTTCCAAAATCCATATTGTTATCACAGTTCTGTGCAAGTGTCAAGAGAGGTGTCTGTTGTTGGGTGCCAGGTACAGCAATTTGTAAAACAGATGAGAATATGATGCACATTTTAATTGAATCAAAACATGTCAACAGATGGTTTCAAGCAAGTTATTTATTTTATTTAGCATTTGATAACTGAGTAAGAAGAGTGGAACATGAACCCTTTACAACCACAACCAAAACCTGTTTATCAACTCACAATAAAGCAAAAAACAGGAGAACAAGGGAACAGGTGAATGCTTAACTTCCACCTTGTTGGATCCATGAAAGAATCCATTTCCCAAATTTGCTTGATTAGGAGTCATTGAATCTGGTTCATCGGGCCGCAATTCATCAATATATATATATATATATATATATATATATATATATATATATATATATATATATATATATATATATATATATATATATATTGATGTATAGTGCCCCATAAAGTATGGGAGGAGACCACACCCACCCCCATTTTTATAATATGAAAGGCTATGCAGAGTTGAAAGACTCAGTGTCAGCCACTAATAGAGACAGAGAAAGACTGAGAGAGAGAGAGAGAGAGAGAGGGAGAGAAAGACATGTTGGTCTCTCTTACAAAAAAACATGGAGAATATTGAAGAGGATCACAGGCTGGGCCCTGTAAGAGACAGCCTGATCTGGGAAGCCCAAAGAGCTAGACTGGCACAAATGTCTAGACTGAAATTTTACCAACTAATTTTGAGTCCTTTCAAGTGCAGACAGTCTGGACTGATTAGACATGAAACATGGAAATAAATAGTACAGAATTATTTTCTTTCATTTTAACTACATAGTAAAGTTTTGTTTCAGAGCGTATGTTTGATGAAATCCTTCTGCAAATGTATTTATTTCAAGTACAATAGAAGTAGCTATAAATATGCAGCCGTGAGTCCACTGAGTTTTCTTTAAAAAAGTCAACTGCACATAGATGTGTGTTTAGAGCACATAGTGTTTGAGTTAATAATTCCCCAAAATATTACAGTACAGACATGCACACACACACACACACACACACACACACACACACACACACACACACACGCACACACACACGCGCTTGCACACACACACACACACACGCACACACACACACACACACACACACACACACACACACACACACACATACACACACACACACACACACACACACACACACACATAGATATATAATACATATATATATATATATATATATATATATCTATATATATATATATATATATATATATATATATATATATATATCTTGTGTCTACTCCATCCCTCTCTGCCTGTCTGCATTTTATGAATACTTTTATGCTCCTTCAACCTTCACTTCTTCCTCTATCCTTTCCCCCAGCCATTCCTCCCTACCTTCTCCAACTTCCCTTATCATCTTAAATGAGTAATGAAGGCACTCCTGTCCAAAACATGCCCTTCTTACTGCCCCTTCTTCTTTCTTAAGGCTATCCTTGTGTGATTTCTACTGCTTGCTGGTCCTCTTTTTCCAACTTTGCCATCTCCTCCTCCTTTCTTCCTTTCCTCTGTATTTATATAATGAATTTGTTTGCCACTTTGCTGTGCTGACCATCCTTGGCCTGTCTGTCACTGTGCTTGTGGCAACAATAAGATTTTTGCACATGTGAGCACATAGGTTTGTGTATGTTTGTCTGTACTTTATGAAATATTGGAGAATGGGCAAACTGTACATCAGCACCCTGATTGCTGAATTTATGTTCTCCAGCAGGATCTTAATGTACAAGTAATGCCCGCTGAAAAGTGAGTCCGCTACTTCACTGCAACATGTCAAGCTGCCATGGAGCTCAGACTGTAAAATTAAAAACTAACGGCTGCCATTACTTTACACTCGCTAAGCAGTACTTTTGTTGTTTAATGAGTATAAAAAAAAATAAACAGAAAAAAGTGTATGTGAGTCTCTGTTTGTATGTGTATGATTGTGTTTATGTTTCAGTCTCCGTGTATGAGAGAATGTGTGTATGAAAGCAGAGGAGACTGCGTGGGTGAGAGAGATTGAGACAGACTGAGAGAGATCTTGTGTAGGTGAACGTGTGTATGAATGCAGAAGAGACTGTGTGTGGGAGATGGAGCTAGAGTGAGAGCGGTCTTGTGTAAGTGAACGCGTGTATGAAAGCAGAAGAGACTGTGCATATATGAGAGATCTAGAGAGAGACAGAGACAGCAGTTTTGTGTGCATAGGTCTCAACTGTCCAAATTTTCACAGAATGTCCAGATTTTTGCTTCATATTTTTTGTCTGTTCCTCATAAAATCTGTTGTTTTCTGAAGTTGTGTGGCACATCATTGAGGACTGAATTCACTAAATAATGGCAGACATTCGAGTTTCAGGCTTTATATCTTTCAGAAAATTCACTTGCACTACAAGACCATTTATTCTAGCAACATTCTATGTTTATAATAGTAATATTTAAAATATTCCCCTATTTTTGGAACTTTGTGCCCCCATTATTTTTGCCTTTGTCCAGATTTTTTGTACTAAGAGATTGAAAGTTATTCTTGTGTGAGTGAATGTGAGTATCATGTCAAAGGGGACACTGTTTATATATGTATGTGTGTGTGAAATCACACGAGACTGTGTATGAGAGACAGAGAGAGAATGGGGTCTCTGTAATATTGTTGTGCTTTACTTATTTATTTACTTTTTAAGTACTATATTATTTTTTATATATTTTTCATGTAAAATGCCTCCTCCAACACCCTTAACATATACTGCAGAAAGTTTAAAACATTAGACGGAGGAACTATTTTACATCAAAAATATATAAAAAAATAATATAGTACTTAAAAAAATAAGTAAAATGCAACAATTTTACAGACAGCCCATTCTCTAAGCACAATAATGTTTTCCAGGGTGTATGTTAATGTGTAACGAACACCTTTATAGGGGTGTGGAGGCCCTCGGCCCCTGACTGGGTGTTAATTACACATTCCATGTCAGGCATTATTGCTTACTTGACCACTCCAGACAAATGCACGTCAGTATTGTGACTTCTGCACTGTACCTGCCTAAGTCCACTAGTTCCTACAATGTGGTATCTCTCATTTTCATGCACTCCCTTATGATAACTATTATGGGCTGCAGTGTACTACAGAATCTTTTACATTTTCTGCAGTGCAGCTGCAAAGATCCTTGTCTGTGAAACCCAATATGTATGTATATATATCTATATGTGTGTGCATGTACAAATATATACAATATATATATATATATATATATATATATATATATATATATATATATATATACACACACACACACATACACACACACACACATAGATAGATATATACAATATATATATATATATATATATCTATACAGATATAGATATATGTATAGATATATAAATATATATGGGTCTACTTTACAAGACCAAAATACCACA
Source organism: Protopterus annectens (assembly GCF_019279795.1). Taxonomy (NCBI): domain Eukaryota; kingdom Metazoa; phylum Chordata; order Ceratodontiformes; family Protopteridae; genus Protopterus; species Protopterus annectens. The sequence goes on from NC_056743.1 coordinate 1,123,894,781, forward strand.
TACCCAACTTCCATAATTCCGAGACAACTTCACTGACAACTTCACTTCACCAAGGTCATGGAAGACTGACTTACAACTCCAGGTAAGTAACCACTTGGCCAAACTAAAAAATAAATTAAAAGTGAAGCAAATTAAACCCACACGCCCACATATCTTCACCCCTCACACCCACCCAAATAAATATATCAACTCCAAGATCATACTACAATGGAGGTAAGGGGAAAAGTTCAACATAGTGGCCAAGTGGTTACTTACCTGGAGTTGTAAGTAGGTGTTCCGAGAGGTCTGTAAAATGCTGCTGTCATATAAGTCACCTCGACATTGTGAAAGTCGGGTATGCGGTATTTCGGTCTTCTAAAGTAGACCCATACATACATACATATATATATGGGTCTACTTTAAAACACCAACACGCAAAACACTGACGACGCGTACACCAAGACCGGAAGATCGACAACTGAGATGAGCGACAGTTTAAAAGCGAGAAACTTCACATGCCTGACAAACCAAAATCCCGACAATTAACAAAACAAAACAAATACCTTTTCTGAAAAACACACACACAATACAAGCAGAGCAAAAACCTTACAAACCTACACTAAACCTTACATACACAACTATCGATGCACTAACCTTAACCCAAACCCTAACCCTGAGGTCTGCCACTATCGCACACTCACCTAACCCGCGCCCTAACCCTAACTCACTTAACCTGCCCTTAACCCTAAAGTCTGTCACTATCGCACACTTACCTTAACATGTCGGTGTTCTCAGCGTCGGGCTTTTAAACTGTCAGTCATCTCAGTTGTTGATCTTCCGCTCTCAGTGCTGTCGTCGTCGGTGTTGTGCGTGTCAGTGTTTTCAAGTAGACCTATATATATATATATATATATATATATATATATATATGTGTGTGTGTGTGTGTGTGTGTGTGTGTGTGTGCGCGCGCGTGTGTGTGTGTGTGTGTGTGTGTGTGTGTATATATATATATATATATGCGTGTGTGTGTGTGTGTCTGTGTGTGTGTGTGTGTGTGTGTGTGTGTGTGTGTGTGTGTGTATGTGTATATATATATATATATATATATATATATATATATATATATATATGTGTGTGTGTCTGTGTGTGTGTGTGTGTGTGTGTGTGTATATATGTATATATATATATATGTATATATATATATATATATATATATATATATATATATATATATACATATATATATATGTGTACTACAAATGCTCACATGCTATTGCAACACACTTATTCACTGCCACTTACAAGAAAAGGCAAATGCACCAACTCAAAATTCCACCACTAGTTTGCCTTCCCAACAGCTTATCCTACAAATCTGTATAGCCCTACCAGAACACTAATTCACTTAACCTAAGACCCTTCTTGTTCCTTAAACCAAAAATCCCATTCTGGTTCCTTAACCCTAAGAATCCTTTTCTAGACTAATCTTAAAACTTTTTTCCTGATACATAAACCTAAAATCCCACCTCCTGCTTCCTAAACTTAAAACTCCCTTCTTACCATTTCACAAATTTATACTCCCTTCTTTTCCCACTTCATCATGGCTGTACACTTATCTCACTCAAACCTGAATAATACATTATCTTTAAATTGCAGCAGCTGCTTACCTGCATTGATGCTTGAGTTTAACCACAAGGCAAGCAGCAGCCTACATGGGCTGCTAGTTGCTCTGTCCCTGGCTTTGAGACAGTAGATTTTGAGTGTTTGAAACTTGAGTGCTTGTAGAATATCATATATATATATATATATATATATATATATATATATAGGTCCACTTACAAAAGTCAAAAGGCCTAAATTTCGATCACAAATTATTGACATTGCAATAGTTAACACTATGCTACATATGTCCAAGCAACAGCCTCGGTACATGCAAAAATAAAAACATTGTTTATGCTGGAGAGCAAGTCTCCTACACACACATATCTCCTTCTAATCATATGTATTAATGCCAAGATTGCACAGTGTTAGAGAAAGAGCGTATTCCCCTACGTAGAGAACTGTGTGATCTTGCACACCTGTAGACCATCTGTGTAGACCAAATTTTGTCGACTAAACAGATGTCACTCAAAGCTAGTGTCAAAGAAATTCAGGGTTGGCACATATATATATATATATATATATATATATATATATATATATATATATATATATATATATATACATATACATATATGCATATACACATGCATTTATATATATATATATATATATATATATATATATATATATAGATATATATATATATATATATATATATATATATATAGATATATATATATATATATATATATATATATATATATATGTGTGTGTGGTTTTGTGTGTGTCAGATGATCAGTTTTTCAGAAACTTGAAATTAATACTGTCGAGATCATATGATCAGTTTTCCAAAAACATGAACATCAAAAAAGTCACAAAAAACACAAAAATCTATCTGTACTGCCACCCCCCCCCCCGGCAAATTATATATACCGTCTCTGAGATCGCACTAGAGTGAAGAAAAGGATAAATGTCCTGATCTGCACCATACAGTGAGCTTCAATCAAAAGCTTTGGGTTTTCAAAAACTCAGTCATATGGTCTCGGAGATATGAATTTTGAGTTTCTGAAAACTCCATCAATTGATAAGGACCCATATATATATATATATATATATATATATATATATATATATATATATATATATACACACATATACACATGTAGAAACAGATCCTTTTAGTGAGGTGCAAATAGCTCTCCAACCCTAGAGGTAAGACATCACTTATCCATAAGGAAGAAACCTTAAACCACAGGGAAAACTGGTGCATCATTGGCGTACTGGCTGAGACTACTTAAAATTAAAAAAAAAAAAAGAGAGAGAGAGAACCAGAAAAGTATAGACAAGCTGATACTCAACTACTTATAATTTGTTTAGAAATCAGTATTAAAATATAGTAAATAAATGAGCACTTTTGTTATTAAATGGGCTTTATCAAATCTAAGTGCAGCTTATTTGGCATGCAGTACTTACATGCTTTTACACACAGTCCATTGTCAATGAATTCAAGCTTGTGTCATGAAGGTAAGCCGTAGGCTGTTTGGGCAGGGTACAATGGGATCGAGTTCATCTTTCATACCTGTTCTGCATATCTACTCCCACAGGTTATAGCTTATGTGCTATACTCCTATCTTATGTGGCTAGTCCATAATCAATACAAACACTTTCTATAACTCATGTCACTGACAATCCACATCCACTAGTATTTCAGCTTATCTCTGCTGTGAAAAGTTAATGCTCCTTCCTACAATTAAAACAGGCAAGTGCTAAAAATTATATGACAACCAGTCACAATGTAACACGTGCATATTATACTCTTGTAATCATAATTGCAGCCAGTCGTGACCATGCTGGGAACTATCTCACTGACCTAATAACCTGGGCATCTACCCTGGATCCCATTTGTTATGTAGGGAACCACCCATTCCATGAAAACATGAATGCAATTATCTAGGGATACATATATTACACGCATGTGCCAAGAGACCATCTATTACACGTATGTGCCAAGAGACCTGAAAATGCTCTGCACGTGCTAGATCTCAGATAAACTACAGCAGTCAATGCCAATGAACCAAACATGGTTAAATGAGGAAAGATATGACAGACTCCTAAATCAGCATACTCCATTTACTGACAATAGATGTCAGAACAGGTAGGTCATAAGAGGTAGGCAGTACCATTTGTTTCGTAAGCCCTAGTTAATGTTTTGAAGAAAATTGACTCCAATGCAGTCATGATATTCAAGAGGAAGTTGCTGCAAGCCCTGTTGTGCAGCTAAGTGTTGTTCCCACCATAGGAGTTGGTGAGTCTGCAGTGAATGTATATTGCACAACTGCATGTTTCATAAAGCATTTGCAGAGTTGCCTAAGGGAAGTGCAAAAATATGACCATATAGAAGGTCTAATTCACCTTCTTACTGGACTTTCCTCCTTTATACTCAACCAATACTCTTTCTCATGGTTCCAGACTAAGATATAGTAGACAGCAAGCAGAAAAATAGAAACAAAATCTCTACTTCTTCTGACCAGCTACTGTTGGCATACTAGAAGGATCGCTATTATGCCCCTTTTTATTTATCATTTTTATAAACAAACTACATCCTGCCACTCACTTCACTATTATAGGTCAGTTAGCTGACAACTCACCTCTAACATGTGCAACCTGTACTTCAGGACATCACCCCCAATTTTTCCACTGCTATTAAAACTTGGGTTAAAAAATGCAAATCTTCTTCTAAATCGTAAAACACAAAACAATATGCATGTTCTTCATCCCTAAACAATACCAAAATGAAGCACAGTCTTTATTTGTTGATGGATGAAGTTACTTACAAATTTAAACCATTACCCAACCAAAACGTCTGGGCACTTATTCTTATAAACCCAAATACAACACATAATGCTAATCTATCCCACCATT